>NC_134017.1:47530135-47830135 GCF_040712315.1 Castanea sativa | reverse complement strand
TGAGGAGAGGGGGAGAACATGGGGCATTTTGCAAATTACTTTTTCTAATAACAAGTGGTTCTTAAACAGGGCAGTAGAGGTGATGGGAGAGTGTTATTGTATTTGGCTAGAAGTCTAACTTACATTAGGGTTTTTTTTTCATTAATTAATTATAATATTTATTTAAGTAATACTAATGTGTAAAATTGTGGAGAGGTCAACCAAAAGTTAGAGGCATCAGTTATATATATATATATATATATATATATATATATATTAGAGAGAGAGAGAGAGAGAGAGAGAGAGATTATTCATCAAATAGATAACTTTTCAAATTATTTGGGAACCCTTTTTTATTTTTTGATAATGCAGGTTTGGACTCGCCCCTCTAGCCAGTAAAACTTACGCGCAAATGACGTCACCCACCAGAAATAGTTGTTGGGTAGTAAGGGCACTCACCTAGGACGGGTTAAGCAGCTTATGCTCATGCCCACAATGAAAATTATTTGGGAATCGTAATTATTGAATAAGAGGTACAGAACTTAAGAGTAATGAATTTTAATCGTATGGTGCAAATGTAGCTGCAATTTTGTTGCTACTAAACCTGTGGCATACTCACTCGGAAATCCGCATTTTCATTAGCAAAGTTAACAAGAAAAACATAAACTCTCTAAATTACTTGCTCCTATTCAGACAAGGAAACGTTTTCTAATAACTAAGGCCTAAACCAACCTAACCAAGAATACAATTGATAAACAGCTACATCCACCTCGAAGTACAGTGGATGGCATCAAAAAGAATTTAGTGCCTGAACCATATACTTCATACAGAGTGAATGAGATGTCTACTACAACAGCTCGGGTCCTAAGGAAAATAATATGCAATCGCCAGTTTACCCAACTGAGGCAATCGCAGTAGACCTAGTGCACACCATAATCTTTTCAGTATGGACTATCTTTCCCAAAGCATAATTAAAAAATTCATGAGTAATTTGATTTTCGTGCTAACATATTTCTCTTTAACGTGTGTTTTCTATGAGAGAGAAATAGAGTGGGATTCACAAATAAAATATTTGGGAATTGACTAGAAAAGGAGTTGGGATAGTGGAGTCATCCTCATATTATGAATTAGGATCATGTCCAATAGAAAAAAAAAGGAACCCACCCAATGTGATGTAAAAACTCAACTATGAGTTTAGCAAACTGTTTAATCCTTGAGGAGTGTATATATATAAAATACAAAACTCTTGCTTACGCTATTATACTTTCTAAGATTTGATCATAAAACCTACCTCAACCTCACTGCTATCATAAGCCTCAATTTGCTGTAAGTTAAAACCTCAGCATGCAACTTATGATTTGAGAACTACAAATAATGTCAGTATTTACCAACAAAACAACACAACACTTTGAATTGATACAATTTCACTAACGAGAAACTATAAATATACAATGTTTTCACATTTGCATCTAGACCAGAATAATCTATCACTACTTGGTAAAAAAATAAAAAAAAATCTTTAACATATTTACCTACATTAAAAGACTATACACAAAAAATATAAGACATCCATTGCAGATGGCAAAACTGCATGAAATGACCAGGTACATTGCGCCAATCAATTACAACATAAAGAAAAACCAGAATGAGCCCATGAAATCAAATTTTCTATAAAATAAATAAATACATAAAAATTAAAGTTTCACATTACAAATTTGCTGAAGGATTCTTCAATGGGAAATTTTCACATGGGGTTTCCATTGGGGAAAAATCAAAGCAAGTGGCTTGATTTGAAATTCGAAAAAACCATCCTACTCTCACTTTAAAAATGATGTGCAAAAAATTGTAGGACTACCAAAGTTCTTCGGTAGTTAAAATTCTGTATATTAAAGTTACCGTGATTGAAATTTGTTGGAGAGATTTAGGAGGATTTGTTTACGTCCTCTGTGTTTTTGATGAGTATTGACGTCATCCTAAACTTTATGGATAAATTTGATTATACTATGCTTTGTTCACCAAAAGACTTGTTATATACTATGATTCTTCTGTTAATATGAGATTTTTTGGCCACTATAGATATTAGGACTGATTCATGAATTCAGTCATAGAGTATGATTCTTTTTTCTTTTTTTTTCCGAACGTTCACAGCAACATGGCTGCTTTAGGAAAAGTATGCTTTGGGATTTTCTTTTGTTTTTTCATCCTCACTCTTTGCACTTCTGGCCTCGAACTTTCTCATGATGGAAGAGCAATTACAATTGACGGTGCACGTAGGGTGTTGATTTCTGGCTCAATTCATTACCCTCGAAGCACTCCAGCTGTATTATTCTATTGATAAAAAGTTTTTGTTTTTTATTATAAACTGTTGATATGATCATACAACTAATATTAATAATATTCTTGTGAATTTTTAGTTTTTGGTTTGTTTTCGCAAAATTTTTAACGAATTAATTACCCTATAGACATCGCTTTTAACTCAACTAATAAAACCTTTTTATTGTTAAATAAGAAATTTAGGGTTTAAATCATGTATATACCAAAAACAACAAATTTCAATCCAAAAAAAAAAAAAAAGATTATGATGATACATTCATTTAATTGCTTTAGGACATGTTTCTTCTTTTGAAAGTAGGATTTTTGTAGCTACGAATAACTTGGTAAAATTGTAAAGATTACGATTCTAATGTTTACTTTATTTGTGATTTTTAGATGTGGCCCGATCTAATAAGGAAGGCAAAAGAAGGTGGATTAGATGTGATTGAAACTTAAGAGTTTTGGAATGTCCATGAGCCAACACGTTGCCAGTATGATTTTATGGATAACCTTGATCTTATACGGTTTCTCAAAACCATTCAAGATGAAAGACTCTATACTTTTCTTCGCATGGCCATTATGTTTGTGTTGAATGGAATTATGGGTAAATTCTTTTTTTGACATCATATAATAATGGACAAAATTTAGTTATAAAATTAGTTGTAGCCTAAGATTATAACCTTACTCAATAAAATAAACATTACTTCATATTTTGAAAATCTAACCGTTGAATTGCATATTCTTTACACTCTTAATACACATGTTAAATTTTGTGTCAATTTAATATTATTTACTATATGATCTAAAAGCTTATGTTTTATGCATGATTTTAAACTACAAAAACTTGCAATTTAAATAATTTATTGATGGCATAGCTATTAATCTTTAATTTTTTAGTAATTTTACAAGCATGAAGGATATAAGAAGAAGATGTAATCCAATGGTAGATTTGTCAAAATTTACCTTTAATAAAAAGATATTGAATAAAATTGAAGTCTTAAGATACAACTAATTTTGTAACTAAATTTTGTCCTATAATAATCTCTCTTTTTCTTTGTGTGGCTGAAATTCATGTAATAATCAAATAATACGAAAGTGATTGTTTAATAGTTTTCCAAAGGATTGTCTGTTTGGTTGCATAGTATGCTTGGGATTGAGCTTCGGACCGTAAATAGTGTATTTATGGTAATTTCTATAATTTTCATTGTGTTGTTGTTATAATTAATTTAATTTGTATATACTTTCTAATATATATCTTTTTCTTTTGTTTTAAATAGAATGAGATGCAAAATTTTACAACCATGATAGTTAATATGGTTAAAAAAGAGAAGCTTTTTGCATCACAAGGAGGTCCTATTATTCTTTCTTAGGTATATATTTGTCTTTAGCTATTTATTAGTTTTTCGAGTCATGTGATCAAAATATTTACAATATACATCTCTATTTTTCCTCTTCAATTTTTTGATACCATTATAGGGAGATAACCAAAGCTATACACATTGCAAAAGAGAGGAGTTATGCCAGCATTGGTGCAAGGCAATCTTATTGCCGTATAAGCTACAGACAAAACTTGCTCTACAACTACATTAGGGACTAAGTACAACTTAGAAGTTAATCCACCCATCTATAAGTGACTTATATCAGCCAAAAAAGTCATTTCTTGCCAATCAGGAACTTTCTTCCTATTCAAAACTTGGGTAAACCTTCTGCATGTACTAAGGATCAAAATGCGTTGGAAACCATAGTGTTTGGCCTTGAGAGCAGCCTCCACCTTAGCTTCCAGAGTGGCCCCATAAGCCGTTTTTGCTGTGTCGCTAGCAACTCCCCAAAACAA
Source organism: Castanea sativa (assembly GCF_040712315.1). Taxonomy (NCBI): domain Eukaryota; kingdom Viridiplantae; phylum Streptophyta; class Magnoliopsida; order Fagales; family Fagaceae; genus Castanea; species Castanea sativa. Next base: position 47,826,009 of record NC_134017.1, on the reverse strand, counting down.
GATATCTCCCTGCACATTCTTTGCCTCAAAAGTATACGCATTCCTCCTAGCTTTTTTCCTCCTTACTCATGCAATTTTAATGATCAAGTGGCATTGTCCTGCATCTGAGGTTGGCTCTGGGATTGGTCTTCTGCACTGTCTGGTGACTGGATTGCTAGTAAAGGACTCTTTATACCTGCAAAACAAGTTTTGAGCAATTAATACCACTTCCATTGGATTTGGTATTTTACCTTCATGGATAATCAGGTTCCTATGCTTCCATATTGCCCATAGAGTGGTGAAAATCCCTTGCAAGTATCACATAGCTTCATCTTCCATTATATTGTACCTACTTAGCAGACTTTGAATCCATTGCTGCACTAAAATATTTTGGAAAACCCAATGAATGAACAGCTAGAGTTAAGCCATGCCAACAAGCTCTAGCAAAAGGGCATTGCAGAAATAAATGTGAAGTGGATTCTTCATCTGCATCACATAAGTGACAGTTACTTTGGATTAGGATACCCCTATTTTTTAAGATGAGCATTGTGGGTAGGCTATGCTGCATCAATCTCCAAACAAAGTTGCAGATTCTTTGGGGGCACTTTAACCTTCCAGATCTTGTTTTAAAAACCTTCTTGGTTAGGCAATGGTCTAGACAAGCTGTGGATAGAAAGAAATGTGTCTGTAGATATCAAATTGTATGCTGTCTTGACTTTGAACCCACCAGTGCTAAAGTGTTTCCAAGTCAGTCTATCACTAACAGAGCCAGTCTTAGACAAAGGAATGTTTAGAATATCAGACCATTGAGGGTAGGGATACAGGGCTCAAATCAAGAGTGTGTTTGGATAGAACTTATTGCTGAAAACTGAAAACTGAAAATACTGTAGCAAAATAATTTTTAAATGTGTAAAAAGTACTGTTCATGCCAAAAATTACTGTTCATTGGCCTAAAATCACTGTTCATGGCCAATGAACAGTGACAAACACGCTGAAAAAAAAAAAGGGAGCCCAGACGCTGGACGTGGACATGGACGCACTATCCAAACACATTCCAAGTCAGTTTTCCAATTGTTGGTACTTTGATCAATAAGGTCAACTACAATACCATTGAGGAGCCTAAACCTATTCAGGTTTTGAGAAGAACTTTTGAACCAATCTTGGTGTGTCAATGGAATATCATGTCCCTTACCAATCCACCATCTCCCTTCTCTAAGTTTGGGATTTTCTTGTTTAATGATGCTTCTCCAAAACCAAGGATGGTGTGATTTAGGTATGTATTCCCGTAAGGAGCAGCTGGGATAGAATTTTGCTTTTAAAGTTCTAGCAAGTAGAGAGTTTGGGTTGTGGTTAATCTTCCAAAACTGTTTAGCCAACATGGCTTGGTTCATTGAGGTTAAATTTCTTAAACCCAAGTCCTCCTCTACTCTTAGATTGGCAGATTTTGTCCCAACTAAGCAAATGCATCTTCCTCTCACCATGCTCATGATCCGACCAGAAGGATGTTACAATAAAGTCCATTTTTTTACAAGTAGTTTCAGGAACCTTAAAACGTGAAAATGTGTACAGAGGTAGGGTTTGTAGGATAGATGAGATAAGGGTTGACCTATCAGCCTAGGATAACAATTTTGCCTTCCACCCTTGAAGTTTGGAGTTTAGTTTTTCAAATAAGAATTGGAAATCAGCAACACTATTACCTCTTAATTTGAAGTTTAGACCAAGGTATTTGCTAGGTTTAGGAACAAGATTTACGTGAAAGGACCTAGCTAAAGACTACTGATCTTCTTTAGGCATGTTAGGAGAGCAATATAGGTCTGATTTGGCTAGATTTATGCATTGTCCAAATAAGGAACAGTACCAATCTAGAGTTTTCTGCAAATTTTCAAGGGGTTTTTTATCTTTTTTGAAGAAGAGAAGGGAGTCATCAGCAAAAAGCAAGTGAGTGAAAGTACTCCCATTTCTACCAATTTTAACCCCTTTGATCAGTATTGTGTGTTATGCTTGTAGAAGTGCCAATGACTAAACGTTTGCACACAAAAGGAAAATGTATGGAGATAAAGGGTGTCCTTGCCTAAGGCCTCTAGCAGGTTTGAAAGACTTTGTCAAGCTGCCATTGACTAAAAGAGTGTAATGGATAAAAGTGACACACTCCATTATGCAATTTATCCATTTAGCATCAAATTTCATGGCAAGAAGGACAACTTTTAGGAAGTTCCAATTTACCCTATCATAAGTTTTACTCATGTATATCTTTAGAGTACCAAAACAATTTTTCCTACTCTTTTTCTTCCTAAGGGCATCTAGGATCACATGAGCAATGAGGATGTTGTTAGTGATATTTCTTCCTTGAATAAAAGAATTTTGGAAAGGGATTATGATGCCATCCATAATAGGCTTGAGTCTATTAACTAAAAGTTTTGAAATGACTTTGTAGATTACATTACATATATGTAGATGCTCATTTTTTGTGAGCCCAATAGGGAGGAAGTCTCAAAGTCATGGACAAAAGAAAATATTATGGAAATGCCATTAAGCAAGTGGCAGGAATAACGGATAGTGGGTCTAAAAGGCAAGTAAATGGATCTTAAGGAAGTAGGTGGGCCTAAAAAGGCCCTGAAGAAAGTAACAACAAACCCATGGGCTGTATGGATGTGAAAAAAGTGAGAATGGGTCACGGCTGCTACAGCAGACCCAAAGTAGTGCAAGTAATAAGGGACCGTGGAAAATCCATGAGCCCCAAGGGAAAGGTGAGAAATACTTGGGCCGAGGAAGCCCAAGAAGTTAGTAAAAACCCATGGGAAATATAGAATTGAAAAATGGCCAAGGACGCCCAAGAGAGTAAGCGGGCCGAGGACGTCCAAGTGGAAGTAGGTGGGACAGTGGGAGCCCGCAAGTAGCAAAGGGCCCATTGAGATCATTGGGCCCTTAGAGAAAGAATAAACATAAAAGGTCTAAGTGGCCCAGCAGGCTTGGGCCAAGTAGGCCTCACGGTAGACATAACAGAATTGTGTGGTAGGAAGCAAGTAACAAGGGCTGGGAATAAAGGTTTGGAATGGCCCATGAACAAGCATGGCCCAGCCCTTAGAAGATGCAAGCCATAAATGATAAGGCAGGCGAAACAGCCCACGCTAAAAGAAGCCAAAAATGAGCAGCAGATTGGGCAGTTTGACATTCAGACCACGGCAGACAGACGAGCAGCAAGCGGAATTTGAATAAGCATGGAGGCATGGCACGCGCAAGGCCCAGGCACCACCAGCCTGTACCCAGCCAATACAGGAAATGGTGAGGTCATGGGTCAGAGGTAAAGGGGTATGGTCTGGCGGTGGGGAGGGAAAAAAACTCATTTTTGTGTTTCCTGCTCAAGCCCTTTTGGAAGCAATGTCCTACTGGGAAGGCATACGACCCAAAAGAGGCAAGGTTGAGTGGGAACCACTAGGTGCATGCCGTGAGAGGTAGAGGGAAGGAGAGTATGCACGCCATGGCAGGTAAGAATGCCAGAAGGAGCAAACAAAATGAAAAAGCCTTCTCTGACTGAGGTGGAGTGGCACTAGTTGGGTGACTGACTAGTCAGTGATGGTCGGCAAAGGAACCCAAGCCAAAAAAAGACGGTTAATAGCTAAAATGGTAAAGAGCCAAACACAGCTAGCCCTATATAAGAAGCCCTATAGTGCACGAAAAAAAAAAAAAAAAAAAAAAAAACCTTCTGTGGGATAGTGGCCAGAATCACCAAAAACAGGGGAATAAGAAAAGAGTGTAAAAAACGAAAGAAAGAGAAAAGATAAAAGAAACAGAGAAAAAGAAAGAGAAGGAGGGAATAGAGCGATTGACATGCACCAAATGGATTAATCTCCCTCTCCCCTTCAATCCATGCTCTCTGGTAATAAAAAGGGAGAAATTTCATTCAACCTAAGTCACTTAGGCCCGTTCCTTCAAAGCAACTAATTTCCTCCTCAGAGAAATTAGTCGCATTGAGGGAGTGGCTCCCTTTCCTGACGTAAACTCTGTGGAACAGCTTATCGCAGCAGGCTGACATTTGTTTTCCTTAATACACTCCTGACTCTCCATTTAACGTTCATTATTTCGATACTATTGTATAAAATGGCCACCCTTCATTAAGGCCCACTGACTATTTTGCTTAAATCCCTATTATTTTTATTGTATCTACCTGCTGCAGTTAACGTGATAGTTCTGCCTACCGTAAAGATCTGATTACCAAAGGGCATTGTTTGCTCACAAGCCGGACCAAGAAGGTTTGCTCTCAGACCGGTCTCAACTCCTCAACCCAGAGGAAAACTTTAGGCCTAGTGTAGTAGCAAGCAGTCCAGCCCAACACTTGCAAAAAAGGCCCACACAGTATACTAATAGGCCTAAAATGTGTAACATCTTTTGGAAAGGAGTTTTTGGGGATAAGAGTGATGTGTGTGTGATTGAAAGATTTAAAGAGTGAACTTGAATGAAAGAAAGCCTGAACATTGTTGATTATGTCAGCTTTGACAATACCCTAATATTCCTGAAAGGAGAAGGCAGGTATGCGATCAGAACCTGGCACTTTGTGAGGTCCTAGCTGGAAGATAGTGTCCTCAATCTCAAGGCTTGTGATGGGATTATTGAGATCAAAACACAGTTGAGCTGTGAGTTCAAGGATTTGTAAGGCCTATAATTCAAGTAGAATGTTATCAACACTATTAGAGATTGACTCTTCATATGAGAGTTTAAGGTGATTAACCAAATTTCTTCAATCCCTTCGGGTTTATCAATAAACATCCCTTCTCCATCCTTGATGTGCAGAATCTTGCTTCTTGCTCTTCTCTTTTGTCTGGAAATATTTTGTGTTACTATCACCCAAAAGAATCCAATCACATCTTGCCTTCTGAGCCCACATTTGTTCTTCCTTATTTAACAAATCTTCCAAATCCTCCCTAATACATCTCTCTCTCCTTACATCCTCCAAATTTGTTATGGTGTCTTGAACCTCTTGTAACGAAGCTTTCTTTTCTTTAATCTCCTTTTCCACTCTCCCAAAAACTATCCTATTCCATTCAAAAGCTTCCCTTCTTAAGTTACGGAGCTTCCTACTCGATTAGGCAGCTCTTGATCCAGTCATTTGGAAGCTCCATGCCTGCTGGATCATATCCATACATCTAGGGTGGTTGATCCACATACACTCAAATCTAAAGGGTCTCTTTCTAAAAGGGTGCTGGAGTTCAAAATCCAGTATGATAGGTCCATGATCAGAATGGTAGATAGGAAAATTCCTAAGAGCATAGTTTGGGTAATTTTTAACCCATTCAATGCTGGCAAAGGCCCTATCAAGTCTCTCCATAACAAAGTCGTTTTCTTCCTTATTTTTCATCCAAGTGAATCTCTGTCCAGTTGCCCTTAAATCACAAAGATGGAGCTCATTAATAACTTGTTGTAGTAGCTAAGCTCCCAGGACTGGGCCTTGTTGAAAAGATAGTTTTTCTTGACTCGCAAGGGTTTGATTAAAATCACCAATACACAGCCAATTAGGTTGAGCTATGGATCTTAAATTTTTGAGTTGTTGCCACACTACTCTCTTGGACAAATTGGGGTGTCCATATACAAATGTGATGGACAGAGAGGTTCCTATGTTATCTATTAAATCAAAGTGCACAAGGTTTTTTTACTCAAACACTATCCTAAGTCTCTGTCTAAGGTGCCAAGCAAGTAATAGTCACCCACTAAAGCCTTATCTAGGAACCTCCCAACCTTCAGAGAACCCACATTTAACCCAAATAGCTTTCCTTCTTTCTTTTTCTAATTTAGTTTCCATTAGGAACATCACATCGAGTTTAAATTCAAGGGCTTTTTTCTTGCATTTCAGAACTTTAGAGGGTTTGCCTAAACCTTTACAATTCCTACTCATAATCCTCATGGCTGCTAGGGAAGCTGTTTGAGGCTAGTTTCCCTTTGCCTAATTGGATTTGTAGGGTAAATAACATCATGATATCGTTTAAATTGAAGATAGGCATTATCAGTGCAATCTATAAGGATTTCAGAATTACCTTCCTTTGTGCAAAAACCACAAAGCAATCATTATCTGATGTTTCTTCCAAGCTTTCCAAATTCATCTCTAAATCTCTTTCTTGTTGCTTCAGTTAAGTTAGAGTTACCCACAGCAGGATCCCACCAATCTTCATTATGCAGGCACGAAAGAGATAAGGGGTCTGAACATGTAGAGTTAGGTGATGGTGGTCTAGGGGCAAGATAGAACAGGTCTATAGTGTTAAGATTGTCCAGACCTATATCCAAGCTGAGGGTTGGGCTAAGATGCACCTCCTGAGTTGGGCTTGGTGCAATAGTGGCTTGGCCGGTTGCCAACATAGAAATACCAATACCTTCATGGGCCATCTCACTAGACATATCTTGAGATCTTCCTAACTGAGGCCTATTACTCGAGCTCCTTATTTCAAACCTAAACCTTCCCCTATACACCCTTCGCACCAGAGAGTCAATAAAGGAATCAGGTGACTCAGGTATTTGTCCTCTGCCCCATGTTACTCCTCGCCTAACCTCAGGTCTTTCAGCATTCAAACTATCGAGATTGAACATAGTGATTGTTGCTGAACTACTCTCCGTTTCAGATGAGGCAGCAGTGTGCGTGTCCCTTAGCTCTCTTGTTGTGATAAAGGGGCCATCTCCATCAACCCAAGTCCATTTAAGAGCTGAAGATTTTAGAGGAAGCCATAGGGGTCACATGGAGAAGTTTGAGTTTATATAGGCTTGGTTGGGGTTTTGGTTTTGGGAGCTAAGGTTATCTTATGTTGGAACAGGGGTAGTTTGAACAGGGATGGGGCTAGGGTTTGTATTCTGTGTTAGGATAAAATTGAGGTCAGGGGGTCAGGGATCTAGCCATTTGGCAAAGGGTGGTCCGGAGATGATACATGGGAATTAATAGGTGTGGGGGGGGGGATGGTATTGTTCCTAATTTTTAGTGAATGTATGGCAGAATTTAGGTGTGCATGTTTAATCTCAGGTTGCAATGAGTGGTTAGGGTGGAAAAGATGTTTGAGTGGTTGTGTTGGGGTGAGGTTGTGTATCTGGATCAGGAAAGTTCTGGTGACTGACTTCTTGGGTTCGAGATGATAGGGGGGGAGAAGGGTGTTCTTCATTGGAAACATTAGGGTGGTGGTTATAACGTTGAGGGATGTGATGATGATAGAGGTTTTCAAACCGAATTTGGGTGGTCCAACGCCTTCTTCTATTGTGAAAGCCTCTAAGGTCGTTGATAAAGTGTGGTTCCAAAGCATCAAAACCAAACTCTACCTGGCGTAGGCGTTGGATGTGTCATCTTTGTCTAAACTAGCTCATCTCTATTTCTTCCATGCATTGAGTGCACTAATTTCTGGTATGGCCTATCAGACCACACCTGGTACACAACTTATAGTTCCTTTCGTATCTACATCGTATCCATGTTATGGACCCATCATCCAACCTAATCATGAATCCTGATAAAATTGGCACCCATGGGTCAATACGAACTCTGATTCGCATGAAACGAATGTTTCTTGCTCAAAGATACCAATCAGTTAACCCATCCTTTCTGCCAACTCAAGGTATTAATACTCTAATGAAAGGCTATGCAACTGAACCCACAGTGAGACAAAATTCAGTTGAAGCCTATTGAGCACTAAATTTTATCTCCACCTCTCCAGCACCAAAAGAACTCCATCTACTGACCAAGGTTCCTCATTACAAATGTGGTTAAGATCTTCCAATATCTCAAAGTGTATGAGGTAGAAACAAGAATCTCTTCCCATAATAGAAGCATGGCCTCTGATCCTCCATGCAGCGTTTATAATGTGCTAGAGATGTGAGATAGAGAATTTCCCGAAGTCCAAAATAAACCTAATAGCATAGCAGCTCCAAAATCACATTGCATGTTGATTTCTTCTAGGTTTGCTTCAAGCACTGGTCCATGTCATGCAAAAGGTATTTCCTTTCCTTCACTGGACTGAAAATCTGATTCTACTTTGTTAGCAAACAGCTCAGCACTGACTTTCTGAATCACTGCTTTCAGTCCAACGATATTCTCTAGCAGTGAAGTAGTTGCCCATGAAGTCAGAAAAACAGGCCACCAAGGGCCCAGCTTGAGTAAGACACAGAAAGAAACCAGAAAAAGAAAAAACAAAGAGAAAAGGGACCACATAAAGAACAAAAGGAACAAAAAAACAAGGGGTTGAGACTAGTCAAATACCAAGAAAGGAAAAGGAAAGCTAAAGAAACAAGCCACCAAGGGCCCAGCTTAAGTAAGACAGAAAGAAACCAGAAAAAGAAAAAACAAAGAGAAAAGGGACCACACAAAGAACAAAAGGAACAAAAAAACAGGGGGTTGAGACTAGTCAAATACCAAGAAAGGAAAAGGAAGGCTAAAGAAACGTGGGTAAAAGAAAAGACTACTAGGGGTGTGTTTGGATTTGCTGAAAACTGAAAATTTATTACTAAAAACACTATAGCAAAATAATTTTAAATGTGTGAATAGTGTCGTGGGACACAAAAATGTATTGGTATGCACATTTTTATGTTTTTGACTAGGTCGTAAACAGTGCCGTGAGACCCAGCCAAAAACGCAAACGCTGAAAACGTGCCTCTCACCACTATCCAAACTCACGCTAGGTTCAGATGTTAGTGAAGTCCATAGCTTGTACATACAAAGGTGAAGTACAAAAAATTAAGGGGTGCAGTTGGTAATTAAGTGAAAAGACGGTTGTCGGTGAAGGAAGTAATGGGGGATAAGATATGATTGGGAGTGAAAGGAGGTGATAGTGATAGGTGTGGGTGAAAACGCTGGCTAGCCTGGGTAGAAAACAGCTCTCCTAGAAACAAATTTTTTTTTTTTTGAAAAATTCTTGTGCCACACCAAAAGGCACAACATTGGCCACAACTCGCTAGTTGAGCGAAAAGACGGCTATATGTGAAGGAAGTAATGAGGGATAAGATATGATTGGGAGTGAAAGGAGGTGATAGTGATAGGTTTTGGGTGAAAACACTAGCTAGCCTAGGTAGAAGACAGCTCTCCTAGAGAGAGATTTTTTTTTTGAAAAATTCTTGTGCCACACCAAATGGCACAACATTAACCACAACTCGCCACATGGGCGAGTTGTGGCCAATGTTGTGCATTTTGGTGTGGCGCAAGAATTACTCTTTCTTTTTTAGTACACTAAATTATCTTCGGTTGATCTGATAATTTAGTATACAAAATTTGTATTTTTATTTTTTAAGATTGAGAATGAATATGGAAATATAATGACATCTTATAGGGATGCTGGAAAAGCATACATTGATTGGTCTGCAAATATGGCAGTATCACTTCATATAGGAGTTCCATGTGTTATGTGTCAACAAAGTGATGCTCCTCAACCAATGGTAGTAGCTTCTATTTTTGTTATTAATAACTATATGGTGATTTTTTAAATTTACTAATTAAGTATATCATTTATTAGATCAATACGTGCAATAGATTCTACTGTGAGTAATTTACGCCCAAAAATCCTAATAGTCCCAAAATTTGGACTGGCTGGTGAGTATTGTACTTTGTTTTTAGTTGAATTATTTATGTATTATTTTCATGTAATCATATTATTCATTAAAATAGTTAGTTAAAAAACCTTATGAATTAATTATAGGTTTAAGAGTTGGGGTGACAAAGATCCACACAGAACTGCTGAAGATGTTGCTTTTTTTGTAGCACGATTTTTTCAAAATGGAGGCACATTTAACCATTATTATATGGTTAGTTTTATTTATTTTTTTAATTTTTAAAGAATCATTATATATGGTTATTTTTAAAGAATTATTATTTATTTCTTAATTCAATTAATTATCTTGTTTATCTTGTTTATAGCAACCAAAAATGATTGTTGTTTTCTTTTTCTTTTTTTGATAGGAAATTGTTGTTTTCTTTAGTATCATGGTGGCACTAATTTTGGTCGCACATCCGGTGGTCCCTACAATATCGCTTCAAATGATTATGATGCTCCTCTTGATGAATATGGTAACTAAATATTATTCAATAAGAATTTGTTTTTTATACATAGTTTAAAAAAAAATTATTCAATTCTTTTTTTTTTAATTTTATACAAGATAGAATTCCTACTTTAGCCTAATCTAAGTATATATATGTGTGAAGCTCCCTCTTAGGGACTTGAACTCCGGCCTTTGCCCCCACGCCCTACAAGTATTTATACTTGTAAAGTGACCACTGCACTAAGGAAGAGCGGTGGTAATTTTTATTTTCAAAATCACAGGAAATTTAAATCAACCGAAATGGGGGCATTTGAAACAACTGCATGAGATTTTGAAGTCAATGGAGAGGACTCTTGCCATGGGAATGTTTATACCATTGACTTTGGCAATTCTGCTTCAGTAAGATACAATTTATTCAATACTAAAAACTATAATTATGTATAAAAAAAAAATATATAAATGTGACATTATATATCTCTTGTATATGTTAGGCCACTGTTTATGCAACCAATGAATCTTCAAGTTGCTTTTTGGGAAATGCAAACACCATGCCACCACCGATGCTGCAATCAATTTTGAAGGGAATGAATTTATTGTTCCAGCTTGGTCTGTTAGAGCATTCCCATTAAGGATGCTAAATATACTAAAAGCTAAATTTTAGCACCAATACACCAAAAAACACACTCCATCAAAGATTTTAAATGTCAAAAATTTTGACACACAGCTACAGTGAGCTGTTATTAATAACAGCTCACTGTAGCATGGTTGTAAAAAAAATTATTTTTTTATTATCATGTTTCTTTCTTTCCTTCTCTCCAAGTCTCTTTTTCTTTTTCTCTTTGCCTCTCTGTCTCCCTCTTTCTCTATGCTCTCCATCTCCCTCTTTCTCACAGTGACGGTCTGCCTTGCCAAAGCCACCGCCAGCCTCACACTCTTCAAGATTGCCTTGGCCCACCCTGCAAGATCACCTCGTTGAAGTCAGCGCAAGCCTTAAGTCGTGGGTATGAATGGGTGGGTTTTGTAAAATCGGATGTAGGTTGTGGGTGGGTTCAGATTGGGGTTGAGGTTCAGATCGGGGTTGTTGGGGTGCTGGGTTTTGGTTGCAGCTTTGTGGCGGTTTTGTGGTGGGTTTTGGCTGCGGTTTGTGCCGTGGGTTTTTTTTTTGGTGGTTAGGGGTTGAGGTTGTGGTTGGTGGTGGTGGTTGCGGCTGTGGCCGTGGTTAGAGGTGATGAGCTTGAAAAGCTCAGGCCATGGAGGTTTTTAGAGCAGAATATCAGAGAGAGGGAGAAGCTTCTAGACCGGGTTGAGAAATATGGAGAGACAGTGGGACAGAGAGACAGAGGGAGAGTGAGAAATAATAAAAAAAATGAATAAAAAATAATAAAGAAAGAATATATAAATAAAGTGTTAAAAAAATAGAAATTTTGATGTAAAGAATATTATAAAGTGATGTGTTATATGTTATAAAGTTGGTTATTGAGATGGTAAATGCTAAATTTTTTAGAAACTTTGATGAGAATGCGCTTAGTATTCTTCTAGACTGTAAAAATGAAGGATATAATACAACAAAGGTAATTTTGTTTCTTCTTTTTTAATATTAAATTATTTTTAGAATTTGAAGGTAATTTGTGCCCTACAATAATATACATGTTTTACTATTATTATTATTATTATTATTATTATTATTATTATTATTATTATGAGATAGTACATGCATTAATTTTTATGATTAACTAACATATATTTTTCTATAATTGTATCAGGTGAACGCTCAAACTTCTATGATGGTAAAGAAATCAAACAAAGCTGAGAACGAACCTATATCTCTTTAATTAGTCATGGAGGCCTGAAATTCTTGATGATACTCTACTTCATGGAAAAGGACATGTTAGTGCACATCAACTCATTGATAAAAAAATCTGCTACTAATGATGCTAGTGATTATCTGTGGTACATGACAAGGTAATAATCGACTTAAATTTTAGTTTTTTGTTATTTTATTTATATTGTTAAATTTTTTTATTAATCCCCATTTTTGTTTATTAGTAGTGTGAATATCAAAGAAGATGATCCAATTTGGAGTGATAATATGTCCCTCAGAGTAAAGGGTAGCGGACGTATCCTTCATGCATATGTCAATGGACAAGATATTGGTAATATATGATTAAATTCTAAACTTTTTTAAAAAAATATTTAAAGATTCAATTGTGATTTTAATTAGGTTTTATTTATTTATTTATAATTTGATTGAAACTAGGATCTGAATGGGCCAAATATGGAGTTTTTAGTTATATGTTTGAGCGAAAGGTAAAATTAAATCAAGGATCCAATCGAATTGCTTTGCTCAGTGTTACTGTCGCTTTACAAGTAAGTTTGATTTTTTTTTTTTAATGTTATAGGGATTAAAGTTTTTTTTTTGTTGAGAAATTATATGGATTAAAGTTTGATATTTGGTGTATATTTATTTACATAATGTTAATGTAAACAGAATTATGGGTCGACGTTTGATGTGATTCAAACTGGCATTCCTGGACCTGTTGAGTTGGTGGGACGAAAAGGAGATGAGATAATTATTAAAAAATTATCTTCATTTAAATGGTCTTACAAGGTTGGATTGCATGGGTTGGAACATAAAATTTATAATTCAGATTCACGTTATGCTTCAAAATGGCAAGCCGAACAATTTCCCATTGATAGGAATTTGACTTGGTATAAGGTAATTGTACAATATATTAAAAGGTTTACTATTTAATTTTTTTTTTTTGGTTATATTATTTACATTTTTTACTTTTTATATCTTCTTTTCCTTTTCAGACTACATTTAAAGCTCCTTTAGGCATTGATCCAATAGTTTTAGATTTACAAGGAATGGGTAAAGGTTTTGCTTGGGTTAATGGTTTTAATATTGGGAGACATTGGCCAAGCTATATTGCGGATGAGGATGATTGTAATGCTGAAGTTTGTGATTATCGTGGTCCATATGATAGCAGCAAATGTTTAACCAATTGTGGTCAACCTACACAAAGATGGTGAGAATTTTTTTTTTTTTTTTTTTAATGTTTTGAGGATTTGAAAATTGATTTATTTTTCTCAATTTTAATATTTAATATCTTTGTAGGTATCATGTTCCACGATCATTAATTCAAGGTGGTGAAAACACATTGGTGTTGTTTGAGGAATCTGGTGGTAACCCATCGCTAGTTAATTAATTTCCAAACAATCACAATTGGAAGTGTATGTGCAAATGCATATGAGAAAAGTACATTGGAATTGGCATGCCAAGGTCGTCCAATTTCATCAATCAAATTTGGTAGTTTTGGTAATCCACAAGGTAGAAAGGCAGCTGTGAAGCGACAAAAGATGCATTGTCAATCCTCCAAAATGTAAATGTTTATTTGTTATCTTTTATGTACTTAACTATATGTCCATTCATTATTTCATATGAATATATTTACCAAATTTGAGTGCTAATTTTGTAGGCATGTGTTGGTAAGGAGACTTGCTTAATTGAGGTTTCTGAAGAGATATTTGGAACGACAGAATGTGGTGGAATCTCTAAAGGCTAGCTGTGGAGGTTATCTGCTAGTTTTGCTTCATGTTTTTTAATTTAGATCCAGGGTAATAGATTGTGTTAGATTGAATTTATTTTTTTTTTAAACTTTAGGTGGGTAATAGATTATGTGATTGTGTTTGGTAGTTACTAGTTAGGGAGTTCAATTTTCTCATCTTAGACAAAATAAACTAGTTAAGGTCATTTTATGTGTTAAATTTCTTTCCTTTTCTCTGTTATCTATTATCTTTTTTCTAGCGTAGTACATTATAGTTCTTGTTGGAGTAATTATTATTTCAATTAACTTTTTCTTCTCTTACATTATAATTGAGCACATTAAGTAATTTATGCCTGGATTTACTATCCATGCATGTGATGTGAGAACGCTGAGAAGTGAACATTATGTTTGAAATATTAAATAATTTTTCAAAGATGGGATGTGGATATTGTACATATATTTTGTACAAAAGCTTAAATTTAATTAGGGATGAAGTAAAGTTTTCTGCTTATTATATAGATCAGAAGTTTGGATTCCGCTACATTTTATTTGCAATTGTAAATCTTGCACAAAACATGTGTCATGATAAGTGGAAAACGAAAGGGGACTAAAAGCTTCGAATTTTGCTTAACATCTATTATTTGAAGGACGGATTGTTAATAAACTGAAAAAAAATCCTTTCGGTGGAGGATATTGCAAATAATGTTTTCAAATTATACCATCACTAATACATTGGATCCCTCCAGAGCTCTGCTAAAGAACCCTGCAAGTTAGCGCATTTGGGCGAGAGAGTGGTATTAGAATGGGTGATTTCTTGAGAAGTCTCGTGTTGCACCCCTTGAAAAAACAATTATACATATGCTTGTCACCATTACCTAACACGACTACCTATGGCCACCTAAATCATGGTAGTGAAACTGAAAATTAAGATGTGCTGTGTGTGGCAATACTAACATGTCAGACAAGTTTCGGAGGGAATAAGTATAACCCTTCTCAAAGCCATACCTGTTTTTTTTTTTTTTTAAATGTGTACAACTCGTTGAATCTCAATTAGATTTAACAATTTTTTACATAAACCATTCCAGTTATGTACGAGAAGCTAAATTTATCCCAAACCAGTTTGTTTATTGTATTGCACTCAAGCAAGGTCAAGCTGCCCGATGTTTGCTCGTTAAGGTTTTATTTTTTATTGCTTTAGTATATACTATAGAATTTGAACATATGACGTTCATTCTATGATAATTTTTTTTTACCATTAAGCTAAAATACTAATTGGTTTTGGAAGTAAACGAGACTAGTCATTGTTGAGTTCTAAGATATTGTTTCAAAATATTGTAGCACTATTCTCATGCATTGATAAAACAATACATGATCCATGCTTTGTTTGTTTCGTCACTTTGATATTTGGTATTACTAATATGATAGAGCATGTCCATGGCCATGGGGTTCCACTTCGCAATTCTTGTGGTGGGAAAGTCAGGTCAAGGCCAAATGAGGAGGTGTGTGTGGAATGGCAATTGACATGAGTGTAATTCTCCATTTGTATGCAAGGCTTTTGTTTATTATGAGATTAAGGAGGGACGGAAACTATGCTTGCGGTGTGATGCTCCATATGATGGTATCTCTCTAGCTTCAAATTTCTAAAAGGTTTTTTGTTTTGACAGTGTTTTTGTTTTAATAAGTTATTATGTGTTCTCCTCCATTTGAAATGTTTTCACATAGTTTAAATTTAATATTATAAATCTAAAAAAAGTATCCATTGTCACAAGTTTTAATGATGTAATATCAAAAAATTGTGTTTTTTTTTTTAATTTTATAAAATTAAAAATTATGTTTAGCATATGGTATGTGGAAGAAGTAAATGGTATTTACCAAAGAAGTCAATACTGTACCAGAGACTGTACCGATTTGGCCACCAATACGATATATTTTGAATACCGGTCAATACCGGTATACCTTTTCGGATTTACCGCTATTTTATAAATATAGACACACACACCAAAATCTCTAGAACCATATTCACAAGCATATAATATTTCACTTATATTATAGTAAATATAAAAGTTTATCATAAAACATTACCTCAATTCAGAACAAATTATTCATAGTTTTGGACTTTAGTATCAATTAAAAGGAAAAAAAAAACACAATATAAAAAATAGAAAACTTAGTTGTTCATTGCATACTAAGAAAACAAATAATACTAATAAGTTAATGTAAATAAGTTACCATTATGCCCTTACAAAAATTCAAAAATTACAACAACAAAAAAAAAACTTTTTTCGGTACCAGTTAGTACGCCCGGTACTGGCCGGTATTGCCCGAAATTGGCTAGTATGGCCAGTACGCGGCCGGTATGGCCGGTATTTTTTCCGGTACAAAATAGAAGTGTACTGGTACTGGTGCACTGGCCGGTACGGTATGTACCGGGCGGTACCGGTACGGTATCAACCACCCTGGTATTTACCCTTGGAATATTAATTATCAATCTATTGGGATTGAGTGTTGTGATTGAGATTCGGGAGGGTTTAAATTAAGCATGAGGTTAGCCTTTTTGCTATGGTTTTGAAAAATATAAAATCTCTCTCTCTCTCTCTCTCTCTCTCTCTCATTGGTTTATGAGATGAAACAAAAACTAAGAATCATGATGATAATGCATAAGCTTGGTGTAAACGACTGAATTTCGACTTTGAAATAAATCAAACAAGTAAAATAAATTCACAAATGTGAATTTGTATTGATCAATGTGTGCTACAATTCTCTGAAATTACAAAAGAGTGATCCTCCAATTCGATCTTCTTGAAAGACTTGTTGATTAGAATTAAGGTAATGTGATTTTGACTCAAACACCAAATATCCTTCAATTTGGCAAGAGGATGGATTGAAGACCTTTGAAACAGAATTACAACGAATCTCTAGCTATGAGCTTGTTAGAAATCTTTGTTCTTTGTGTTCTTCGCATGTTATTTATCTTCGAAGGTTTGTGGTGGAAGTTCTTCGAAGCTTTTGGAGCTTGAATTCGTAGAGTTTCGCTGATTTGTGATTTCTTGAAATTTCTGGAGGTTTTTTGGGCTTGATTCTAGCAAACTTTAAGATCTAGAAAGGTAATTTGGATAATTCTACTTCAAATGTTCTTCGTGTTTGAGGTTGAAGTTCTTGAAGGCTTTGAGGCTTGATTTCTGCAGAGCTTCTGTACTTCTGAATCTTCTTTGATGCTGCTTGTGGTATTGATGTCTTGGTGTGTGAAAATGCCTTAAAAAGGCTTCTATTTATAGAAGTTTAGGGGTGAGTGAGCGACATGTAGTGTAGTTTGATTGGTGACATATGTCATAGCCCGATTAGAGGAGCTTGAAGACCTTTTTTCCAAGACACATGGCAACATTTAATTGGCAGAAATGTCTTAATTTTCAAGATGACACATGTCAGCAATCGATAGGATTGTTTATGTTATTGCTTACACGCATTGATGTGTGATTCTTTTGTTTCAATGACACTTGGTAAATTTCGGTTGGTCTTTGTAATTGGTGGTACTTTGTAGACTTGATAATATGATGTGTTAGCTTGTGATAGGTCGAGAATTTTTCCTCTTTACACTTGGCAATGTGCCTTATTGGATGATTTTATTCCTTTAATTTCCTATCATATTTTCAATCTACATGTTAATTTTTGTGATACATGGTGCACTTATTTGATAAGAATGCAAACCAATTAAGTACCATATCTTTACTCTCTATTTTCCTTAAATTTTTTACTATGTTGCTAAAATGTAGTTTATATTCATTGCGATGTTAAAAGTCTTTGTATTAAATGACTTTTATATTCAATTTTGTATTTTATTTCATCTATATAAACTTGCAAATTTCATCGGGCGTTTCAGGAGTTGCATTTTTTTCAAGTACCATCACATAGTACTGCACAATTGTGCCGAGCAATACAAAGTATAGTGAAAAAAAAAAAAAAATGTCTTATATATGCCACATAGTTTGCAGCAAAAGTTGCCTCCAACTGATTTATCTATTTCTCAATTTAATTTAAAACTTCATTTTAATATTAATTTCAATATAAAATTTGGTTATAAGTTCAAATTTAGAAATTGATGGTTACTCACTATATAATTAATGCCAATATGAGGAGATCATAGTTGCATTGAATGAGGGTTGTCCTTTCCCACAGGCCATCATACAGTTGCACATTGTGGTGCTTTAGTTATGTTGTAATTTATTGTTGTGCTTTTTTGTCTAAACATAAACATATATTCAAACTCCAATTTAATTTTTCTCAACTCTATTCTTTATAACGTTTTTCATTCATATGGACATGATGGAAGGTTAATCAAAATTATATATGGAAATATTGTTTACCTTAAAAAAATTATTCTCTTTTTATGTTTATGTTATTGTTATTTTATATAAATTTTATTATTAGATAACATAATTCCAAACATTATATACCAAAAACCTTTTTAGAGTTTTATTTATGATTTATGATTTCTAAAGAGAATACTAGTTAAAATATAATATAGGCAAAGATTAATTTAGCTAATTACATTTAATGGTCTTTTTGTAGCTACAATTTTAAGACAAACATGAAAGCAATTAGTTTCAATCATGACATTCTTAAATTTTAATAATCTAATAAAAACTTAACAGATTATTCGAGAATATTTAATTTTAAACATATACAGGATTTTGTCAAATTTCTTTATAGAAAACAAATAGTTACTTAGAGCATGGAATCCTGAAACTTAAGCATATCTTTTATATATATATATATATATATATTTGAATTTTGAAACCGCTAATTAATGCAGATATTGATATAATTATTTCTGTGTGTACCTTATTTATATTTGAAAAAATAACACATGTTTGTGAATACAAAAGTAGAGTGCATCTTTCTTTTACTAATTTTTTTAATTTCTTTTTTGGATTCATGACCATTTCGATGACTAAAAAACTAGGTCTCTGAAGCCATATGGTGATATCAAATTTATCTTTTTAATAACTAAGACCTTATTTACCTCCTGGCTAATTTTATTTTCACGTTGGGATACCTTTTAGGAAAGCAAGTAAAGATTGAACCAATAATAGATTACCTCATGGTTTACAAAACTGTCCGACAATAATTTTTGTATACTTTATAGAACTGCAAGGTCTTTTTTTTGTTTTTATATTTTTATATTTATTAACATGCGACATCAGTTTGCATACTTTATCTTTTCTCTAAGCGGTGTAAGTAAGATATCTGAGTAGAAATTTGTAATCTGTTCTATATTTTGTTTCACAATTTGGTATTTTTTAATTAATAATTTTTATTTTAAAGAAAATGATAGTTGAATTGAATTAAGGTGTCAATCCATCCCATTGTAATGCTTAGAGTTATGTTTTTTATTTTTTATTTTATTGTATTTGTGTTTAAACATATGTTTAAACATATAATCAATTCTAAATTATTTTTTCACAACCTTACTCCTTCAAATTTTTATCTATCATATGAGCAAGAAGGAAGTTTAAAAGTCAAATGACCAAACTTAGGGTAGTAAATTTTTTGCAACACCTTGTGTATGATAGTATATTGGCTTGTGTTTTCCAAAATCTTTCCCCTATTATTTTCAAAAAGAGCATGACATGTTTGTCATTTATATGGGTTGAAGCCAAACCCTAGGTGGAGTACATATTCTAAATGGGAATGAAAAGAAAGTTTTACAGCATGAATACACCAAAAAAATGCACCTAAATTAAGCACACTACAATTGAACATTGACAGAAGCGAAGAAAAAATTTCAGAATAATCCATAAAGAAATTTAAGAAACATTAGTTAAAGTTGAAAAGGCAATCCCTTGTACCTTTTCCCTATATAGTAGCAACTTTAAAGAAATCAGGAAAGTAGACACATATTTTGTATTTGATTGTAACCCGTAACTTAAATGAAAGAAATTTTATGTAACAATGGTCATAGAGTTAGAAATGATTGAAGCAAAATTCTTTACAACTTCGATCTTTCACAACAATTCACAACAAGGTATATCAATATTTTATAAAAGATGTTGTCTCTATAGAGAATCATCCAAAATGTCACTGTTATACACACACACACACTGCTATTTAGCAATCTCTTTGCTAAAGTTTAAAGGATCAAATCTAAGCAAAGTAGAAAGCAAACATTGAATCTTTTGCTGGAGAGAAAAACAAAATGGAGAAGATTCTAGGAAGGATGGCAACTTGGCAAATTAGTGCCAATTACTTTTATATATATATATATATTTGAATTTTGAAACAGTTAATTAATTCAAATATTGATATAATTATTTTTTGTGTACCTTATTTATATTTGAAAAAATAACACATATTTGTGAATACAAAAGTAGAGTGCATCTTTCTTTTACCAATTTTTTTTAAATTTCTTTTTGGGATCCATGACCATTTCGATGACTAAAGAACTAGGTCTTTGAAGCCATATGGTGATATCAAATTTATCTTTTTAATAACTGATACCTTATTTAACTCCTGGCTGATTTTGTTTTCAAGTTGGGATACCTTTTAGGAAAGCAAGTAGAAATCATACCAATAGTGGATTACCTTATGGTTTACAAAATTGCTCGACAACAATTTTTGTTTACTTTATAGAACTGCAAGGTCTTTTTTTGTTTTTGTACTTGTTTTTTATTTTTATTAACATGCGACATCAGTTTGCATACTTTATCTTTTCTCTAAGCGGGGTAAGTAAGATATTTGAGTAGAAATTTGTATTCTGTTCTATATTTTGTTTCACAATTTGGTATTTTTTTTAATTAATAATTTTTATTTTAAAGAAAATGATAGTAGAATTGAATTAAGGTGTCAACCCATCCCATCGTAATGCTTAGAGTTATGTTTATTTTATTTTATTTTATTTTATTATTGTATTTGTGTTTAAACATATTATCAATTCTAAATTATTTTTTCACAACCTCACTCCTTCTAATCTTTATCTATCGTATGAGCAAGAATGAAGTTTATAAGTCAAATGAGCAAACTTAGGGTAGTTAATATGCCAAGACTTTGTCTCATTAGTGATGTCTATAACAATTAGGACATTATCTCTATCACTTTTAAATATTAATTAACTAAATCCAAAGTAAAAAATAAAAAAGAGTCCAATAAGCATGTGTGATGAGTCCATAGCATGCATAGATTAATTAAAAATTATATATATAGATAATATTTTATTAATATTATTTAAACTAATGTAAATAAAAGATATAATATTTTTTTAATGAGCTAATATATAATTTTTTTTAATTAATGAGCTAATACAAAAGAAAGCTAGACACGTGTGGCCGACCTCTAGTCTAGTTTCGCCTATATATATACCCACACAACCCTCCTCATATTACATTACTTTGCTTTTTCTTTTTCTTTTTTTCAAAATTTTTTTTTCTTCTTCTTGGGTAATTTCCCTAACGGTAAGATTTTCTTCCATGCATCTAAATTTGATTACGTTACCGATTACGATTACGATAACGAGTCGGAGTTTGATAGATTTTGTTCATGCTATCTTAGGGTTGCATGGAGTTTGATTGATTTTGTTGATGCTAATAATATCTTGTAGAAAATTTGGGTGACGTTTATCGTTGCAAATTATTAGGGTTTCTTTCATCAAATAAGGTTATAAATTTTTTGAGCGTCTTAGACCATGGATTTCGTTTAATCAATGCGTTTATTCTGAATATTCTCGTTATAATTCTCATTTTGGGTAACGTATTATTGTGAGTTTCATCAGTGTTTCAAGATTTTCCATCTCTTAGAAAACTAGGGTTACATGGATTTTTGTTTATCGTTGCAAATTATTAGGGTTTCTTTCATCAAATAAGTTGTTTCGTTGATTGTTTTTGACAAAGTAGTATTTATGGGATTTGTCTCTCTCTGACTATGATTGGATTCTAATTTAATTTATGGGTTTCTTTCTGCTTGAATGTTTCTTTAGTCTATATTGTGAAAAATAAATAATAAATTGTTTGTGCAATCGTGTAGGTTTTGTTTTAAATTCCAGAATAGTACAACAAGTTTATGCTTCCTTGAATAGGTTTCAAAGTTATAACTTTTGGGGCTTATTTATGGCTCTGTTACCCCAATTCTATTTCTTGTGTTTAATGTTTTATATCAACTTGGGTGGCGAAGTTTGATGGGGGACCTCAGGTAATAAGCCCTCTTTTATGTCTTTATAAACTTGCTGTATTTGTAAATGTATCTCTTGCACAAGTTGTTTCCATTCTGCTTTATTCATATTTCTTCATAATAGTGGTTTTACTAGTTTTTTTTTTATAACTATGATACCATTGTGTCACAATTAACTGGCCTGTCATTTGAATTTGGCATCAGATTTTTGAGTTATGAATTTTAATTGTTTCTCATTCAGCATCTTTTCTAGTAGTAAGATTTGATCCTTCAGAGGTTTTTGGTTTTCTGCTATATATTTTATTTTCTTTCTTTGTAATTTTTTTTTAAATAAAATAAAAATAATAATAACAACACTAATTATTTTAATCTACATTTTTATTATTGGAGATTGGATGTCTTGCTTGTCTGCATTGTCAGGTATATAGGAAGTGGGATTTTCAGTTTGGATTACCACTTAAATGTTGGTATATAGGAAGTGGGATTTTTTTACATTTTATTTTGGTGCCTCGCAGCTTAAGCAACATAGTCTGATTTGGTGATAAGCTCTCTTTTCCTCTTGCTTTCATTATTTTCTCTTGTTTTAAGTCTCTCTAATACTTGGGCCTGTAACTGCTTTTCTTAGGCTTTGGTTTCCTGGACAGTCTTAAATTCCAGTCTTACTCAATGAAGGTTTGAGACTCTCAGTGCTATTCTTGTCCTTTTGTCTTGCTTTTTTGTTTGATTTTTAGTCATTCTCTGTTGGCAAGCTCATATCTAATTTGTATGTTGAAATGCCTTTTATTGGTGTGGGGCAGGTAGGTGAATAGAGATTGTGACTTAAATACGATTGCTGAGGGAGTATATACAAGTTTTTGCTTTATCCTGTAGTGATTTGCATCATATATTGTAATCTTAGACTGTTTCTGATTGATTACCTAATCATAGAAAGTCAAGTGAGCAGGTATACTGTTGCTGGTTCCATTTAACTAATGCTGATTTGATTTTGTTGCTTCCCAATCATACATGCTGTTGGGTAGTTCCTCTTCCCATTTTTTTTTCCATCTATTTTTTTAAGAAGCTTTTTTTATATTCTTGTAATTTAAACTTGTCCTGAATTGGAGCTTGGATTGTGTGTATTTTCAATCTGCTCTTGGAGGAAATCAATTTCATCATCGTTGAATCTGTGCACTTTCTTGCAGTCTTGGAAATTTTTCTTTGAGTCGTGATTTTGTTGTTCGGTTCTTGCTTTTAATGCAACTTGGTCATCCTGTGTTGGCAGCCCTTATCCTGTTTGGATTTTAGTCTGTCATTTATATCTTACAGAACTGTAAATACGTGAGACCTTTTGTGGATTTTGTTCCTGTTGGTTTGGGGGAAAGTGGAGTTTGGTAGTAGGCTTAGTATATGGCAGGCTAGGTTGGGCATTTGCTATTCTGCTAATGGTTATGCTATATACGAATCATTTTCGTAGAGTGTGTAAATGAAGTAGTGGATTTCTTACAAAATTTTATTTCCTGATTTATTTCATAGAGTGTGTAAATGAAGTAGTGGATTTCTTACAAAATTTTATTTCCTGATTTATGTGAGAAACCTGTATGCCTTTATCAAATTCAAGGAATTGTAATTCTATGTAAAAGTCTGATGTTTGGTATTTTTTTGCCCTTGCTTGAGCTTATTTGTTGATTTTCTCTTCTCTCTTGTTCTTTCTTGCTCCTTAATTACTTGTTTATTTTTAAACAGATAGTTGCTTATTATTATTAATTTTTTTTTATAATAGAAGCTTGGATTGTTTGTGATTTGTCAGGTTACATATTTTGGTTTCGTATAATTCCTCCATCCTTGTGCGATGTGATGCAATTCCAGGTTTTTAAACTAGGCTGATTTTGTTTTTTTCTTGCTTCTCAATATTACATCCTCTTTTGTAGTACTCTTCCTTCTTCTTGCAATTTATTCTTGTCTAAGTTGGAGCTTGGATTGTTTGTATTTTCAGTTTTCTCTTGCTGGAAATCAATGTCTGCATTTCCATACGTGCTTGTACATTCTTTTTATTTTCTTGCTCTTTTAGTGCCACTTTTTCATCTTGTATTGGCAACCCTATATTAAGTTTGGATTTTAATTTGGCTGTGCACTTGTTTGTAGCAGAAATCAGATAGAGCTTGTGACCTGAGTATGGCTGCTGGGTGAGTATTTTTGTTGGGAAATATGTAAACACACTGATGGTTTCTTTATCCCCTTGTGATTACATATATGTTAGGCTATTAATATTGCTGGTTGTGTCACTGATTCATTTCAACTTGGATTGTTGCTTATTGAATTCCTAGCCATTGAAAGTGAGCAGATGCTGACCCTGATCAACCAATGCTTGTCTTGGTCTGAGGCTCTTACTATTCTGATTCATATCATATTTTAGCACTCAGTAACATAGCTTCTTTATGTGAGGGTAATGTTTATTTTTTTGCTTTTGTGATGAGTAATTTCATAGTTCCTGCAACTCTTTCATACTTCCATACATGCTCAACTTATGTTATAGGTTTTGGTGCTTGGGAGCATTTTTCAGTTTTCTGTTGCTGTAAAGTCGGTTTTTCTAGTTCAATTTTGTTCTCTTGAGCACAAATATGTAAACTTTCCTTTCCCTTATTCCTGTTCCCCTTTTCCATTGCCTCTTACACTTGTCGGAACTTGTTAGGACTTGAAATCATCAATCTGGTCATTCTGGATTGCAACCTCTATTCTTTTTTGATTCATTATTCTAATCCTTAAAATTGAAGGATTTTGTTTTGCTTGTGTTTTATGTATATATGTATAATAATAATTACTACTACTACTGCTGCTGCTGCTGACTACAACAGTAGGCAAACTCTTCCCTTCTCTTGATTTCTCAAGTATTTTACTACTATTCACCCAAATGTGATATACTTGTTCAATTTATTTTATAGATTTTGGTGCTTGATTGCTTTTCAAGGCGTTTGTTGCAGCAAAATTAACTTATGTAAATCGATTTGGTACTCTACATGGGCGATGAGGTTTGTTAGGGACCTAAGGCTATAAGTGCTCTCTATCTCTGGATTTCAGTACTCCTATCCAAAAATTTGAAGGTTTTTAAGTATAGGATTAAGATGTTCATGAGCAAGGCTTACCACTATTATGACTTTAAAAAATTTATATTTTTTTGAAAAATTGGGCTGTGTAGTTTGCCGGTTGTTTACCTAATTCTTAAACTTTGGATTGTTTCTTATTGTTTTTCATATTGATTTCCTAGCCCTGGAAAGTGAGTGAGTAGATGATGTCCAATTCAAGCCAAAGTTTGACATTAGTGTGAAGCCCTTGCTATTCTGGACTTGTATCATATATTAGCACTTAGTAACATAGCTTATTGTTATGTGGGTAATGTTTGTTTTTTCTTTTTGTCAGCTGCATTGAAGCTGGGGTTATGAAAGATAGTAGTTCTTCTGTTCTGGTGCAATTTGGAGTGCATATTAGAAATATCGATCCTAATATGTCAGCAGGGGCCTGGGAATTTGCTCAGTGGCAGAGTTTGATTTGGTGATAACCTCTCATTTCTTTCCTTCCCTTTTCGTATCTTTAATATGACTTTTATAACATTAATACATTATGTATCTTTTATATGACTCTTATTTTAATGTCACATTGTATTGTCAGTTTCATTACCATCCTTCAACTTTTTTTTTCTGATAGAGCATCTTTCAACTCTCCCTCAAAAGAAATTTATGATGAATTTTATATTTTTCATTAAAAATTGAGATGGTCCATTTTATAAATGATTTTGAAAATCAATTTCTTTAATCTTATTAGAGAAATTAAGTTGCTACTTTTCAAGGCTTTTGTTGCTCCTTGTTTGGCATCTAGTTCATTTTGCTTGACTCTTTATACTTGTTATCATTTGCTTTTTTATTTTTATAATTTTTTTAAGGACACATTTCACATTTCAATTTGTATTCTTTTAATTTGAGACTGGATTATGTGTATTGTTGGTCTGCATTATATGGATTTATGTATTTGTATGGGTTTGATGTAATGGGGTTCACTTGTGGTTTTTTAATTGAGGCTAATTTGATTTTTTCTCTTTTCAATCATACATACAATTTATTATAAGAATTTGTTCTGTCATTCTTAGGGCATGTTAAAAATCTATTCCTCATAAGCCTATAGGAACTGGCATTTTCTTTTTGGGTCCTTAGTAGAAGTGGCTGAGTTTGATATATTGATAAGCTCTCTTTTTTCATCGTTCTCTCTTGCAATCATAACTATACAATTTTGGGTTTTTTAAATTCTTTATAATACTTGGGCTGCTTTTCTTAGGCTTTGGTGGACAGCCATAAATTCAATGTACCTCCTGGTGAGGGTTTGAAATTTCCCTAGCAATTATTTTTCCTCTGTCCTGTCTTGTTTAATTTTTTCTCACTCAATCTGAATATGGTAATGCCTCTTATTGTTGTGGGACAGGTAAGTTAATGAAGTATGTAACCATCATTACGAGAGAATAATAATACAGGTTTTTGCTTTATCCTGTTATGATTTGCATGAGTTGGGCTTTTTGGGAACAACATGGATCGAACTTGTTTCTCTAGAATTGCATCATGGTTTTAGCACCGATCGACTATCTTTTTTTAAACGGAAAAAAATTTAACTTCTGATTAAGTTATGTTGTCATTTGTAATAATGAAATAGGATAGTTGCATTTGCTGGTTTGATATGCTATGCAAAAATGTGCAGCTTGTAATGGAAGTTGGGAAGGAATCCATTTCTTCATTATGTTTCAAGTATGGTGTATATATATATATATATTAAAAAGTTTTTGATTTATTGGGTATTAATTTCTTTAGTTCAATCTATAATTGATTTCTTTAATACTGTGTATATTGGTGATATGTTTGGTATCTAATTGAGTTTACAGTCAGGTTTATGATCAAAGTTCACATTAGTTATTGTTGCTTGATTCAGGGAATGAAGATATCATTTATGCCTCTTCAGGAAAGGAAGTCCAGTGTTTTGATGTGCATCTGGTAATCCTTTCTCATGTATAACCTTTTTGGCTTTGCCTTTTATGTATATTTTTATTTTTGGTTTTAACTAAGATTATGCTTGTGCTTCAGTATGAGGTTTAGTGTAAAATTTAGAACTTTATTAGCCTAGTTTGTAAATATTTCATGATTAAGTACTCTTAGTTACTGATTTACAGTAGATTTGTCATGGTTACCAACAAACTCTTTTATTTTTTTGGTCTTTAGGAGGCCACCTCATAGAAGCCACTACAGAGTTATAGTTACAATAAAGAGGAGATAAATCAGGTAGGCATCTTTAGTGATGCTTATTATGATTTGAATTAGATTTTTTGGCCATATGTTACATTTTGACCCATGAATCTGTACATTACTGCTGTTTTAATGATAAAACAATGCCGTGAAGTTCTACTACTCATATGGAATAGTGCTTTTTTGTTTTGTTTTGTTTATGAATAGTGGAATGATTTATACACATTCATCATAAATTGTAAGCATTTTTTTAATTAAAAAAAATTTGTAATATGAATTCCCAGATCAAAATACTGCCCCAATTATGTCTTGCGACTCTTCTTCATATTTTCCTTCTATTCATATAATTTAATATAAATATCACTTTCTGTATGTGCAGCTACAATATTATGTCTTTTTCTATTTTCATTTATTCTGGCTCTATATTTAAGTATTAATCTCCAGAACTACTACTGGGCCTATTTAATGCTTAAAACATATTAATTATATATTCATCAATTCATACTAAGATCTCTTAAAATAATCTTGTTTCTGTTTTTGCAGATTGCATGCAACTCTATGTTGTCTTTTCTTGCTGCTGCAGATGATGGTGGTGATGTTAAGGTACTTACGATTTTTTGACTCACTGGATCATGGGCGGGAGTAGGGTGGTCCAGGGGGAGACAATTGCCCCCTGCCCCACAGACAAAAAGAAAAAAGAAAATAAAATCTTGTCCTCCTAGAAAAACCTATAAAAACATATTTGATCCCACCCAAACAAGTCTTGCCTTGCCCCAACTAATAGTAAGAGTCATGTTGCCATCATCACCCACATTAAAATTGTAAGTTGAACTTAAAAAATAATGGGATGGAATATTTTAGTAATATTTTCAGGTATGTTATCATGTTTCACAATTTTACATCAATTTCTTTTCTATTTATATTCTCAGTTAAAGGTAATTTTATGTGTAATAAGTTACTTTTTAATTTCCTCTTAAATAATTATCAAATTACTTGTCTAAATTCTTATAATTAGATCAAGTGTAGATCTTTCTTACTTAATTGTGTGTTCATGCATACACACATGCATCCCCATGCTTGCAAGAGTGTATATTTTTAAGCCTCATTGAAACTTGACACCCATAAAGATTATATTCACCTAGACAGCCATAACACCTTGCAAGTCAGTAAGTGGCTTATAGTCTCTTCGCATTTTTTCAGTGAGCTTGGATGTCAAAACGTCTATAGTATAACAAAAGTGCTTAAAGATTAGTAACATTTAATTACCAAAGGATCAATGGATCATGGACATCCTAGCATGATGGGGATTATATCAATGTAAAAAAAAAATCTTGTGTTTCAATCCTGGCTTCGTCACTACACTATATTGTTTGTCTTGATCAAAATTAATATGTTTATTGAGTTGTATACACACTTTCCTACTCATAATGCTTCGCAGTGGTAATATATCCACTGGATTATAAAGTTTCTGATTGCAGCTCATGATGCTGGCATCTTTAATAAATAATATCGTTATCATAGGGGTTTCTCTCGTAAATGTTTAAAATGCATCAGCAATGAAGGGGCTTCTCACAGCATTGTTTTATAACCCCATGATTTTCCTATGGAGGCCATGAAACTCGCTTAAACAGTTGTATCTAAATCAATATAGTTCTAATGTTATTAATGTCATTTTCAAGAATGCTAATTTTGGTATATACCGTTTCTTTCAGTTTATTTAAAAAAATTTATGGCACCATTTGATATGTGAGTTTTGAGTTTTGACCCACAATGTGATAACTATATGGTTTGATATATGACAGAAGACATGATTTGCTATTGTAATTATATCATGTCATATATGAGATCTTCTCTTGTTACCTGAGAATTCTTTCTTGCAACTTTTCATACATGATTATATTTTCTATTTTCAGTATATTGTGTCCCCTCTCTGTCTCTCTCTCCAATAATAAGGTTTTTCATATGAAGTTATTTTGAAGCATTGAAAACAAGAATAGAAGATTGGTAACGCTGCTTTCCTGCAGTCAACTGCTGATTATGATCTCTATGGCAGATCATTGACATTCATCAGCATCAACTTTATAAAACATTAAGAGCAGGAGTGGGCCATACAAGTGTGTCCTTGTAAATTTCAAGGATTCTGTTTTTGGTTGACCTGTCTTATGTTCCGTTTATGTAACTTACGGTTGGTTCATCTACATATTTCTTGCTCATTGCTTTTCTTTTCTTTTCTTTTTTCCTCATATTTTCAAAATACTTTTTTAATCTAAACATGTTCTGTTCTTTCTTTGTATACCTTATGTGTATGAGACCTGTGTTGTATTTCTTCCACTTTATCTCTATTTTAAAGATCTGTTGCAGTGTGCAGTTCCTTCCTTGGAGACCCTGGGAAGGTCTCTCTTGTAAATTTAATTGATCTCTCTCTCTCTCTCTCTCTCTCTCTCTCTCGTGCATATGTGCAAGCATGTACTTTGGGTGTCAATGATGATATAAGAGCATGGCTACATTGGATGCAACTTGCTTTAGTGATTGCATATTGAACATTAATCTGCTCACATGGTAGTTGGCTACTTTGCTTATTAAAGCATTGGCAAATTTGAAGGAAACCCTTAACAGTTGATTGGTTTGTGAATTCATTAAGTCTAAAGTTTAGTAAATAAGGGACAATGATGAAGTTCAGAGGAAAGCGGGGTCTTCTTGGAATTATGGTTTCCTTGTAGAAGGTAAAGTGTGAGTGCATGGGAAGGCATAATTAATGCCTTGACTGGAATATTATGTGTCCAAGTCCGAGCTTTGTCATGGAAGACAAGAAAGAAAAATGTACCACTACAACCATGAAATTGGCTTGAAATATTGTCAAATGTTTCTTTTTCTAGTGAGTGATACAGACTGCCAGGTGCCAACTGTATCAAGGGCATCTGGTTTTGCTATAGTCCATTATTTTTAGCTATGATTACCTTGTAACAAAGGATGGCCACTCAAGTTTCAGGGGCACCCAAAGCCCCAAACATGGCCTAAGTTTCCTTAAAAAGGAACAAATGATTGATTCAGTCTTAACCATTACTTTCATTCTTCTGATGTGTACAAACATGCTGTAACTCAACTCATGGAAATCACTGTATCATTGATTTCCTTGCATTGACTTTCATTATTCACTGTGTTTGAAACTTGCATCTAGTAACTAGTCACTTGTCTGAGAGTCTGCTAATTGCCACTATTACGAGTGAACTTGGGTGGTAATGGAAATGGTGTTGAGAAAAATATGTTAGCTTTTCCTGGGAGTTCAGATGCCCATTATCAAATTTCAGTACGATGCTATTATTAATATGAACTTAGTTGCTAGCCAGGGTTCACATAGGATTTTTGTTATGATTTTTGAACCATTCATGTGTAACATAAATGTTGTACCTGTGCAGTTTGTTCCAAAATCTAAAAGACTTGCATTTGAATCTTTAATCTTCATTATTTGAGTACTTATTTCTGCTTTGGGAATGTTGGCAGTTATTACTGGAGGTCTTGATTCAAAGCTTATTATGTGGGACTTCTCCAAAGGGCGACCATACAAAATTGTGGATTTTGGTATGTATCTTATGTCTTCTGTTCTGTGATATATATTGCCACTATCTCATTTCAAACTTCCCATGACTCTTGTGGTTTTACCAAAATTGGATCTGGTGCCACTTTTGAATGGGCTTCAGAAACTGTTATTTAACATGCTAGCTTTGGAACATTACTTTTCTACTAGCTTGTTTTGTTGCACCTGTTGTGCCCAACTTTTTATTTGTTATCTTTTTATAGTATTCCAGATACCAAACAATTTTTGTGGTGCAAAGAATATAATGTTCTTGCGATCTTTTTATTTGATTGTTAGCTGTAAGTTTATGTGCTGTGTTGACTGCAACAATAGGCAAACTATTCCCTTCTCTTGATTTCTCTTAAGTATTTTAACACTATTCACCCAAATGTGATACTGCTTGTTCAATTTATTTTATAGATTTTGGTGTTTGGTTGCCTTTCAAGGCGTTTGTTGCATCAAAATTGACTTCTGTAAATCGATTTGGTATTCTACTTGGGCAATGGAGTTTGTTAGGGACCTAAGGCAATAAGCTCTCTTTATATCTTGACTTCAGTACTCCTATCCAAAAATTTGAAGGTTTAAGTATAGGATTAAGATGTTTATGAGCGAGGTTTACCACTATTGTGAGTTAAAAAAAAAAATTATATTTTTTTGAAAAAAAAAAGAGATTTATATCGAGCATAGTTATTTATCATAACCTTTTGTGCCCTGTGTTTTAGATTTTACTTTTGCCATTTTTTCTCCCTTAACCAGTTGCTTGACCTTTTGGGGGTTGTTGATTTTCTCTTATATATATATATATATTAATCACTTTTTCCTAAAATAATGACCCTTATTTTCAAACTTAGATTTTTATTTTTCAAGCTTGGATTTTGTGCTTCCCTGGTTGCATTATCAGGGTTTATTTAATTCCAGGGGTGGTGCATTTGCTTGTGGTGCTTTACCCAAGGTTGATTTGTTTTTGTTGCTTCCCAATGAAACATGCTTTTGAGTAGACTTGCTCTTATTTTAATAATACGTTCTTGTAATGTAAAGTTGTCTTGAACTGTATAGTTGGTATTCTCTATATTTCAGTTTGCTCATGCAGGAAATTGATGCGTCCGTCTGGTCATCCTATGTCGGCAGTTTCATATCCAATCTGGTTTTGCCGCATATTATCTTTCTACTGAATGCAGGATTTTTTTTTTTTTATATTAATATTATGGTGGTTTGCAACTTAAGCAGTGGAGTCTTCTTTGGCAACAGGCTCTCTTTTCCTCCCATTTTATTTTTTTTTTTTTTTTTTTTTTTTTTTTTTTTGTGAATTTTGAAAATCTAACTGTTGAATTTCATGTTCCTTATGTTTTTAACATGCATATCAAATTTCATTCAAATTAGATTTTATTTACTATTCGATCAATAATCATATTTTTATACAATTAAAAATTTGAAATTTTAACATTTGTTTGATTAGATAGCAATTTATTTTTGATCTTTTTGAAAATTTTCATGCATGAAGAATATAATAACAACATGCAATCTAACGGTTGGATTTTCAAAATTCACAATAGAGATATATGAAGAGTTTGTAGAGTTTCTCTCTAAACTAGTTTGGAGAGAAACTTTGTTCTTTAAACATTATTGTTATTAATAATTGTCCTGAACTGCAGCTTGGATTGTTTTTTTGTTTTTTGTTTTTTGTTTTTTTTAAGTCTGCTAATGTGTGAAATCAAAGCCATCGCTACTCTGGGGGTTCATGACTTCATACAGCTTTTGTAAATTTGTCTTGTTTCTTACTTTTATTGTTACTTATTACACAACCTTAAATTCAATGTAACACCTGGTGAGAGTTTGAAATTTCCCTAGCAATTATTTTTCCTCTGTCCTGTCTTGTTTAATTTTTTCTCACTCAATCCAAAAATGGTAATGTCTCTTATTGTTGTGGGACAGGTAAATTAACGAAGTATGTAACCATCATTACGAGAGAATAATAATACAGGTTTTTGCTTTATCCTGTTATGATTTGCATGAGTTGGGCTTTTTTGGAACATCATGGATCGAACTCATGTCTCTAGGATTGCATCATGGTTTGAGCGCTGATTGACTTGTTTCTTTATAAGTTGTTGATGTCTATTTTGTTGTTTTGTGTGAACAATGTTGATTATAATCTTCATCTGTCTACAGTAGTGGAAACTCTTCTGCAACAAGTGTTTACAAAACTCTGTGTAGATGACATTAGTCTCTTACAAAACCAAAAGATACATAAAAAAGGCCATCATCCAGTGTTGGTCTGGCTAAAGTAGGATTCTGCCCAAACAATCTAAATTTTGCACATGACTTGACAGCTTGAGTCTTTCACATAGGAAAGCTAAAAATGTAGAGAATTATTGACTCTTAGATCATGGAAATTGAGTTCCATTAAAAAGTACTCATCACACAGTCCATTTCTTTTGCTATTTTCAGAGGCCTTTTAGGTTTTACTATATTAACTGATAGTAATGTTTTTGGTTATTAGTTCCTTAGAGCTGTATTGTGTTCATGTGAAAGATATTTCTTTTGTTTGAATTCTTTTTATCTGTTTTTTGCAACAGCGTTGTGGTCCTTCTTTGTTGCTTCCTTTAATAGTTTTGCTATATTGCAAATGAGTGTGTCATGGACATTTGGTTTGAAAAATTGAGAATTCCTTGGAAAGTATTTATCATGCTGAATTTTTACTCCTTAAATTTTGATTCAGGAATGAACATCCTGGTTTTTGTTAATTTTTGCAGAATTCTTAAATTGAGGCTTCTTTCGTTGGCTAGGCATGATGTGGTACTAGTTATGCTCTAATTCTTGGTGTCATGTACTTCATTGGTTATTTTTGATTCTTGCAATATGTTTTTGTGAAAGTGGCACTTATCTTTCATTGATCCCCAGTTCCACTGAAGGTACAATTTTGTGTTTAGTCTTTTGAAAGATGGTTTTGGTGATGTGGGATCAGATCTTGCACAGTGGTCCTTTGGTTAGTTTTAGTATTTAGCAAGACTTTTTCCTTACCCATTTATGTGATACAGTATCTTCTGTTAGTGTTCTTTCTATTGTCTTTTAACCTCATCAGTGGTTATGCATTCTAAGGCACCATTATGTGCCATGTTCTATAAATTTTGTGATTTGATTGTCCTTTTTTTTTTCCCCTTTCATTATACAAAATGGATTATCTTTTATCTCGTAAAGACACAACTTAGAAGTTTTATTGGAGCTTGTCCATATTAGCAACCTTACTCTATCTTGCATACATTATTAGACATCCTGGTGCTCCTTTGGGCTTAAAATAGTATTAATTGCTATATCTTCATCTGTATGAATTTGTTCTTTGGATTTGCATTGTCTACTTTTGTTGGTGTTTCAAGCAGTGTTCTTCGAGCAGTGACGTAGGATAACCAGAACAAAATTAAAACAACAATAAAATAAATGGATATAATAACCTAAGGGTCAGCACCTAGGCTTGGCTTGGAGTCAGCACCAAGCGGGGAAACCATTAGGAGCCAGCACCTAGGGTGGACCTGGACTCAGCACTTGACCAAAGAACAACCAAACGGCCATTTTTTTCATTCATCAAAATATCAACTATCTCCTCAAGGAGTACAATATAGGGCTTATGAAGGATTGCTAAACCCTAGTTCTAATTGGCTTAAGAAACCCTAATAACCTTATTACAAAAATAATCTTGCTTCCAAATTAAAATACTAATAGCCTAATAAACTAATAGGACCTAAAATATAAAAATACAATTGACTCGCAAACATAAATAATACTAAATAAAAATCTTCTTCTGTCTCCTGCATCAAGCAAGTTTTGCAAGTTCTTACCTGGGGTGCTTAGCAAGGTTGTAGAAAGTTAGTGGGCAGGTACACTGCTGCTGGATCCTTTTTTTTGATTGTCATGTACTTGCATTTATCATATCCTTTGTTAAATTTTGATCTTCAATTTTGTCTTTTTGCACTCTTAACCTTATGCTTTTGGAGCTCATCACTGGGCAGTCACATATGTATGAGTTGTAGAAAGTTAGTGGGCAGGTAGACTGTTGCTGGATCCTTTTTTGATTGTCATGTACTTGCATTTACCATATCCTTTGTTAACTTTTGATCATCAATTTGGTCTTTTCGCACTCTAACCTTATGCTTTTTGGAGCTCATCACTAGGCAGTCACATATGTATGAGTTGTAGAAAGTTAGTGGGCAGGTAGACTGTTGCTGGATCCTTTTTTGATTGTCATGTACTTGCATTTATAATATCCTTTGTTAACTTTTGATCATCAATTTGGTCTTTTCGCACTCTAACCTTATGCTTTTTGGAGCTCATCACTGGGCAGTCACATATGTATGAGTTGCATTCTTAAAACATTAGTGCTCTAATTGTCAGGAAAGGAAGGTATTTGTCTTGTAGAGAAGAGTTCTTCCATTTGTTTTTTTGGTAACTGCTGCAATTTGGAGTGTGTTAAAATCTCAACCCTAACATGCGTACAGGAAACAGACTGTCTTTTGGTGCTTGGTTGCTGAAGTGGTGGAGTTTGATTTGGCTATAAGATTTCTTTTTCTCCCGCTTTCATTATTTTCTCCTACAATCCTAGTCTCGTTAGGTGATGGTCTGAACTTTCATTGTATTCTTTTCCCTTCGTACTTCAATCTTGTTTAATTTTTGGTTATTCTGTCTTGAAAAAGTCATGTCTTGTTCAAATGCAGTAATGCCTATTATTGGAATACAGGTAGGTTGATGGTGGTGATCGTGACCCAACTATGGTTGCTGGGGTAGAATAAAATCAATTATGCTTTGCACTATTGGGCTTTCTAGGAATTTGATGATTTAAACCTGTCTTTGGATTTTGCATCATAATTTAAAATTAGAATGTTATTGATTTTTTCCCTAGTAATAGGATGTGATTGAGCAGATGCCATCCATCTCCAAGCATGACTTCTTTAAGAGCTGGTGAAGTTTGTTTTATAGTTTTTGACAAGTACATTCCTGGTTCCCACAATTCTTTGTTTCGTTTTTGCAAGCTCCTATCTTATTTGAATGTGTTTATTCCTCTTATTTGTGTGGGGCAGGTAGATTTACACCAATACTGTTGTTTCCAAGGAAGAATTATTCAGGTTATTGGTTTGTCCTGTAATTGGCATTAGTTGGGCGTTCTGTGAATTAAATGATTTTAATTTGTCATTGAATTTTGCATCATTATTCATAGATTTGTATATGTTGCTGATTAATTTCCAAGTCAGAGAAAATGAGTGAGCAAATGCCATCAAAACTTCTATGGATGTGGTTTGTACAGGTGGACTGGGTGGGGGGATATTTTGGGGGCTTATGGCTTCGTTACCCCAAATCTTGTGTTTGAAAATTTTCATGTTGTATATCAATTTGGGTGACAAAGTTTGATGGCGGACCTCTGGCAATACGCTCTCTTTGTGTCTTGATTTCATTATTTTCTTTTCTTATAAAAAAAAAAAATTATTTTCTTTTCCTAAAATTTGAAGTTTTAAGTATTGGTGTAAGATATGATGTGTGAGTGAGAAAATAAATTTGTTGTATTTACATTGGGCTAAGAACAGGCTTCTATTGCTGCTGTGTTTTAGTTTTTGCTTTTGTTCCTACTACTTGCTTGACCCCTAAGAGGTTTTTGGTTATCTGTTTGTATATTTATTTTCTTTCTTTGTAATCATTTTTTAAAATAATAATAATAATAATGCGTTTATTATTTTAATCCTCATTTTTATTACTGGAAATTGGATGTCTTCCCAGTCTGCGGTGTCATGTTTTATTTAATTTAAGTGTGTTGCATTTGCGTTAGTTTTGCTAGGGTTGGTTAATATTGTGAATCTTGTGACAACCGGGGCCAAAAGCCACACAAAGGGTTAGGACGTTTGAATTTCCACTAAGGCTGTGTTTGTTTTAGTGTAAAATATTTTTCGGGTGTAAAATAATTTCAAGTGAAAATATTTTCGAGAAAGGAAAATAATTTATAGTGTTTGGTTGCATTTTAAGAATTATGTTAGAAAATAATTTCAAGTGTTTGGTTATATTTTGAAAATGTAAATTTTCTACAAATTTCTCACATTTTCTTAGCTATTTTCTCAACTTTCAAACAAATTTTATATCAGAAAATCTACCACCCACACAGCAGCACCACACAACACAAACCACCAAAACACCACCACCCACACCACCACAAAAAAAAAAAAAAAAAAAAAAATTCAAAGATCAAAGAGAGAGATTGAGAGATTGAGGGAAAGAGAGATAGATCGGTCTTTAGCAGCGGCGACGATCATCAGCGGCGGCAATGAGAACGAGATGCAAGGCTCTGATCTAGATGGCGGCAACGTTGGAGCTTAACCTGTACTTGTCGGTGCATGGTTGACGATCGAAGAGGTGGGTCTTGGGTGTTTGTGGATCAGTGATGAGGGAGGGGTGGGGTGGTGGTTAGTGACGGCCAGATCGGTGATGGTGAGCAAGAGGGAGACGAAGAGTTGAGAAAAAAAAAAAAAAGCTTGGCCAGCGCGTGATCTAGGCGGTGGGGGCGACACAATCTGAGCTAGCTGGAGCTTGGCTGGGTGGCCACCGATGCTCTCTCTTCTTGCTCTCTCTCTCTCTCTCTCTCTCTCTCTCTCTTTGAGTCCTGAAAACCATTTGAAGGTAAAATAGAAACAAAAATGTATTTACAGCTTAAGGGGCTTATTTTATAGTTAAACTGAATCAAATTTTCAGTTTGACTGTATTTTCAAGTGGTGCCAAACACGCACCCAGGTGTAAATTAATTTCCTGAAAATGTCTTCAGCCAAAACAAACCTAGCCTTGTGCTAGGTGTTGTTAATGGTCCGGACTCCTTAATTGGTTGTATTTTACAAAATCTTGAGTTACAATCAAAGATGATAAAAATCTTGATCCTTTGGTTTGGTTAACAAATACATCTTTTAAAGGAATTAAATATCCATGAAATTCTAATCTCTCTCTCTCTTATGATGAAATAAAATGGTGAGCTATATTAGTGAATTAAACAATGTATCCTGTGTGTAATTTTCAATTTTTTTACTAGTATAACACTATATATATATTTTTAAATTTTCTA
Organism: Castanea sativa; assembly: GCF_040712315.1. Taxonomy (NCBI): domain Eukaryota; kingdom Viridiplantae; phylum Streptophyta; class Magnoliopsida; order Fagales; family Fagaceae; genus Castanea; species Castanea sativa. The sequence goes on along the minus strand of NC_134017.1, from coordinate 47,788,428 downwards.
TAATAAAATTAAACCACTTTTCCAAGTGAATTAAACCATTTTTCCCTCTCATCAGAGCCAAAACAAAGTAGTTAAAGATGACAATAACCCTTCATCCTACCTTGCTCCAACTTGTCATGCTTGGGTTCGCCCACCCAAAAGAGGACGAGATGGAGATAAGACACCCATCATCCAATCCTAAAAATTTTAAGGAATTCATTTTGTTTTGTATTTGTTTTTGTTTAATGTTTATTTTACATTTTCAAAAAATATTTTTCATATCTCATACGTAACATTTATTGAATAAAATTTTTGTGCAATTTCTTAAGTACAGTTAGATTATTCAATTGTATTCGAATACATAACTACATTGACTTTTCTTCAATTATATGTTTTAAACCAAACTTTGTTCAATTCCAAATACACTCAAATACTCTTTCTTATAAATACAATGGTAAGAGGTTGCACCTTTACAATACCCTAAAAGAGATTTCTCTCTAACCAAACTACTGAACAAAAGGTTCACAGGATGAGCAATGCTACAAACACAAAAAATTTTTACAACAATTGAGTGGGAAAGCTTAATTTAATGATTCTTATCTAGATTAACTGTTGACATTACTTTTTTACCTGCCACTAACAATTTGCCGCATTAATCAATGTGAATTTTTTTTTCAAATTTGGTGTGTTTGTAGGTTATACACTGTCTTCACGAAACTATTAATCTCACAAATGTTCCAAACTCATCTGAAAGTTTCTTAAGTGATCCCAAGAAAATGCGGGATGACTCTTTAACCCTCCAATCCACCACTTCTAATTTTTCCCCTTGGATGACTTCTTCACACGTGGGACGTGGCTTGATCCACAATGGGCCCTTGGCTGATCAACTTACTGTGCTATAAAACTGGGTATTTGGGTTGGATTTCGTGGGTCCAAATTTAGACAACACCAGGTGCTAATTTTGCCGAAGGCATTGGGCTATATTTTTGGGTTGTGGACTTAAATTACTGGTGTATGATCTTATGCTCTTGGGCTATCAATTCATAACATTTGTAAAGGCTTTGAGATTTGTATATTTGGTAGATAAGTATTTTCATTAGTTTACACAGGCGCTCCATGTGTGTGGTGATACTTTTTTTTTTTTTAGTAGTCTTATTTTGTAGCAAAAAGAAATTTATGTTTTTATTTTGAGAATTTAATTTATAAGTATATAAAAAAAGTTTGAAATGCTATAGTGACCTTATTTTTTAGGTAATGTTTTAGTGGGAATTTAGAGTTGTATTTTTACTGGATTATTCTTTAATTTTGTCTTTACTTAAACATAGGGATGTAGAGATATTTTGAACCAAAAAAATTATGAATTCAAGCAAGAGAAATTCCTTAAATAGTAGTATAGATGTACATCAACAGAATTCACCAAATACCTTCGTGTAAACATCAATTTTTTTTTTTTTGAAGTACAAATACTGAAGAGAGAACAAAGAAGGGGAAAAGCTAGAATAAACTAGATACCTGGTAGTTGTTGGTCACTTGCTTGGTTCTAGAAAACGATTGAATCTAACTACCACTTATTGTCTTTAGTACCCATCAATTAAGATTAGGTCCAGAATATATGTTACAAAGAAGAGGAAAAGCAAGAACATAACATAAAAACTACACAATGCCATTTCAGTAACGATTATTGTTGGTCACTTGGATTATTGTTGCAATCTCAAGTTAAAGAGGTCCCACTTGATTGGAACATTTCAGTAACTATTATTGTTTTATTGGATTGATTTTGGCCAAAGTATATGTAACATTAAAACTACACTATGCCATTGAAGAGGTTCCACTTGATTGATTGGGTTTTAAAACTGTACGACAAGTAGTGGTTAAAGAAAATAGGTTTACCTAATTAAATTTTAAAATAAAAAAATGTGACAAAGGGTCAGGGACGGAGCCAGAACTTAGAGTTAGGGGGGGCGGCTCTGCTGTTGGTTGTGTACAATAACTTTGGCCTTCGACTTTGTTGCTACTTAGTTGCTTAGTTACTAGTTGTTTAAAAATTTTTAAAGGGTTAGAATTTTTGTTTTAAGTAAAATTGGCTGATCAGGCTTAATTTTTTATTTTTTTTAGTTTTACTATTGATAATTTTTGTTGTTGTACTAATTTTTTTGGACTTGTATATTTCTTTTTTAGATTTTTGACATATAAATATTTTTTAATGGTCTTTAAAATGTGGAAAATGTTTGAACTGCAAACCTTTTTACAAATTGCTAATAATGTAAATGGTAAGCCCAAATGCGAATCAATAAGAATTTGTTACCTTAACCGTCTGTAAAAATGTTATAGAAAAATTTGTGACTATAACAATACTCTTAAAAGAATCAATGATATTTTTAAGGGAGCAAAAGTGTAATTTTCTAAAACAAAATTGCTAAAATTAGTACCTAATATATATAATAATAATAATTTTTTTTTTAAAAAGGGAGGGGGGCCATTGCCCCCCCAAGTCCAAACATGGCTCCGTCCATGCAAAGGGTTAAACAATTACCAAGTTTTTGAAAAAACATAGGCCGCTTCTCTCACCCTCCTCTCTATAAGTAGACATTTCCATATTGCTATGTTTCTCATCCCTCACTCAACCAAGAATAGTATACCATATAAGATAGAGATAACCTCCTCAAATATGATGAAAGGTGTTTATTTCCTTGTGACTATGGCTATTTTGGCCTTAGCATCCTCCTTGGCTTCTGCCTATGACCCTAGCCCTTTGCAAGACTTCTGTGTCGCAATTAACAACCTCAAATCTGGTGGTATGTATAAAAGACACTCTCATTATTATTAGCAGTAGCAGTATTATCAATCAATTTCTTTTGAATTACGTATAAGTTCTCACATTAATGAAATTATGGCCTACGGTTTTTTTTCCCTACATGACATGTTACTCTACATTGTTACAGAAATGTCTTATTTATGACAATAACAAACTTTTCTTTGTGTAGAATTTATGAATGGAAATTTTTGCAAGGACCCAGCACAAGTCATAGCGAATGATTTTTTCTTCTCTGGACTCAATATTCCCAAAAACACTAGAAACAAAAATGGATTAAATATCACTCTTGTGAACGTCGATAACTTACTAGGTCTCAACACTCTTGGCATATCTTTGGCTCGCATAGACTACGCACCATATGCCCTGAATCCTCCTCACACTCACCCTCACAGCACTGAGCTTTTGGTAGTCATTGAGGGTACTCTCTTAGTTGGTTTTGTCACATCCGACTCAAACAAACTTTTCACCAAAGTTCTAAATAAGGGAGATGTCTTTATATTCCCAATTGGTCTCATTCACTTCCAAATCAACATAGGGGAGACTGCTGCTCTTGCCTTTGCTAGTTTCAACAGCCAAAATCCTGGGTTGATCACCATAGCGAACACAGTCTTTGGATCTAATCCTCCCATCAATTCTGATGTGCTCATCAAGGCCTTCCAACTAGAAAATGGTGTAGTTGAATATCTTCAAAAGGCATTTGCGCCAAATTAGAATTCTGAAAAATACATGTAATAAGGATGGTGAACCACTATGTGGTTTGAATAAAGTTTGTTTCGTTTTCCTCAATGTAATGTCATTTAAATAATAATTATCAAATAAAATGGTTTCTTATGATGGCTTTTAAGTATCATGGTGTCATTTGCAAGGCAAAATTACTGCATGACTAAATCTTGATTACACCTTCAATCCATGATGTTTGAAACCACAAGTATTTGCACTATTATATATAAACTGAACAATATTGTATTAAGCATAGAAACTGATGAGTCAGTAATTTATGATCGTCATTAAGAGGAGATTGTCATTAATCAAGAGAAGACGTTACACATTTATTATTCTCATTGATGACAAAGAGTAACGAATGGAGCAACGGTCACAGAGTGAGTTGTGAACTTCAGGCAAAGATTTTGTAACGCACTAGTCGTTGAACATAAATACAACAATTCATTGCCCATTAATGAGGCACGCAACTATAAAAGGAGAAGGCAACAAAAGTTAAAGGTACACACAAATACTCTACAAAAATCACTCACCAGTTTATTCTCTCTAAAATCTTTCTCTTTTACTGACTTCAGCATCAGAGGCGGTTTGGCTAATGCCACACCAATGTGTTATTCTTCCACCCAGTTCATTTTGTAAGTTTTCCTCCAACAGAGACAACACAAATCATAGTTTCGTCCATCCACTATGGCGAGGAGCTCAATTGATAATTTTTTGCATCATCAATTTGGCGCTGTATGTGGGAAACACTAATCATTCAAGCCATCTTTCCCAATGACAAAAGAGTTCCTTAAAATACAAGATGGAGTTAGAGGCTACACAACAGCTAGATGCTGTGCAATAGCAACAAATCCAGGCCCTCCTGGCTAATGTGGAAAAGCTAACTTGCCAGAATGAAGAGCTGCGAAAGATAATAGAATCCCAAAACGCAGAACATTAGTGAATAGTTGAAAACCACAATGAAGAAGAATCAAACTCCCTAGCCAACAGGCGAGACAGGATCTCCGGTAGAAATTCGTCTCGGATGGAGAATGAGCTTCGTAACATGAGGAAGGAGATGGATGAATTAAGAAGTGCCATGAAGGACAAAGGCAGGGAGAATTTGGATGGGATGATTTGAAGGACGAACTCACCATTCACCACTGAAGTACTGAACCATCCCATCCCACCGAAATTCCGTCTCCCACAACTGAAATCATATGATGGTTTCAAGGATTCCTTCGATCACATTGAATCATTCAAGACATTGATGTTGTTGAAAATGACCCTAAATGAGGTGATGTGCAAGGCTTTCCCAACGATGCTGAAAAGAGCGGCTAGAGTATGGTTCAGCAAGATAACCCCATGAACTATTGCAAATTTTGAACAACTCAGCAAGGGTTTTGTTCGTCATTTTATTGGGGGGCAAGGACACAAGAAGCCAACTAGTCATTTCCTCAACATTCAACAGGTAGAAGGAGAATCACTAAGACAATATGCGACCCGATTCAATAAGGAGCTACTGCAGGTAGACGAAGCTGAAGATCAAATTATCCTAACAACTTTCCAAGCAGGATTGCTACCCAACGATTTTTTCTTCTCAATCACCAAAAGCCCACCAAAAACGGTTGCGGAATTGCTTCGAAAAGCTTAGAAGTACATGAATGCAAAAAAATGCAGTGCTTGCAAAAGAAATGAAAGGAAAAAGGAAGAGAGATGAAGGAACAAGCAGCAATTGCGATAAGAAGAAGGAGACACGAAGTGTTGAGCAGCCCACAGGAAAAAAGAAGGAACTTTTGGATAGGAGGCCAAAGTTCACAAACTTTACCCCTCTAATAATTCCAATTGAGCAAGTATTGATGCTCCCTCCCTGCAATGGTCGAAGCCAATCAGTGCTCTAGCAGAAAGAAGAGACAAGAACAAGTATTGTAGGTTCCACCAGGACCACGAGCATCATATCGACGAGTGTAGACATTTAAAAGACTAGGTGGAGAATTTAATCCGGCAAGGGAAGTTACAGGAGTATGTCAGGAAAACGGAACCCAGCAGATACCAAAGGGAGGGCGATAAAGACAAAAATCGAGAAGTAGAAGATAACAAACCTGCTGTAGGAGAGATAAAGGCGGTCTTAGGAGGATTGGCAGCAAGTGGAATGCTGAAGTCCCTGAAAAAAGCCCATAAGAAAGAATAAATAGTGTCCATTCACGGCTCCCTCCAGTGAAGATGCCAAGGAGTGACGAACCTGATATTGTCTTTTCAAAGAGAGACGGTCGCGACATTAGACAACCCCATGACGATCCACTGGTAATCATGCTCAGAGTAGAATAATTCAACATCCACAATGTACTTATTAACAATGGAAGCTCAACAGACATCATCTACTTACTTGCATTTTAGCATATGAAACTGGTCAAGAGAAGGATCAAGCATTTCACCTCTCCTCTAGTGAGCTTCACTGGGGATAGAATTGTCTCTAGGGGCATCGTCACTCTAACCGTACACAGCCCAAGTTCCAAGATTGGTCGCACTAATTGTTGCAACAATAAGAAAACTCTTTTTTTTTTTTTTTTGCCTGAAGTTTCACATTTTGCTTATAAGTCTTTAATATAGTGTTCCTACTACTGTGATAGTATTCTATTCCTTGTTCAATTTACTTATAGGTTTTGGTCCTCAACAACTCTGTGAAGGCATTTGTTTCTATGAAGTTGACTTTTCTAGATAGATTTGGTTCTTGTCTATAGGAGCACAATCCCTTATGGCTGGTAATTATGGGTTCAAAAATTAAATTAACATTGTAAACGAAAATTGGTGATTGCATTGTGTTTTTTTTTCCAGGCTTTATTTGTTCGGTTTTAACTAATCCCAGCACCACCCGGAATTTTTGTCTTGATTCCTTTTTTTACTGCTGCCTACTTGCACTTCTTACTACTTCTAAGAACCTAAGGTCATTAATATCATCATTGGGCATTCATATAAGATAAAGGCAGCCAGCTTCAAACATGGTTGTTTTGAATGCCAAAGAAGTATAAGATTTAAATTGCAAGGAAGAGTTATTCTAGTCATTTTTGCAACTTTTGCAATTCTATGTACATGTGAAAAATTCTCACTGGATTTTTTATTTTTGGTGCCAGGCATCTTAAGTGGTGAAGTTTGGCTTGGCGATAAGCTTTCTTTTTCCCCCTTTTTTCTTTACTCTCTTGCAATTAAATGAATTATAAGGATACTTTTCCACTTGTTCTAATTCTTTCTTATACTTGTGACATGTATGCATTTCTTAGGGTATGGTTTTCTTGAGGATTATAAATTCTAGTCACACTCAACGAGGGTTTGAAACTTCCATTGGAATTCTTGTCCCCTTGTCACACTTTGTTTTTCGATTTTTAGGCGTTATTAGGGTTTATTCAATTCTAGGGGCAGTGCATTTGCTTGTGGTGCTTTACCAGTTTACCTAAGGTTGATTTGGTTTTGTTGCTTCCCAATGAAGCATGCTTTTGAGTAGTGTTCATGTAATTCAAAGTTATCCTGAACTTTGCATTTGGGATTGATAATTTTTCAGTTTGCTCATGCAGCTAGTCAATGCCTATGCCACCAAGGGTATAAGCTTTCTACATCTGTCTACATGTTTTGTTTTTGTTGATGTCTTTTGGCTTTGAGTGGATCTGGTCATCCTATGTTGGTAGCACCATATCCAATTTGGTTTGCAACTTATTGTGTATCTGCAGGAAGCATAATTCTTTTTATTTTGGTTCTTTGTAGGTTAAGCAGTGGAGTTTGATTTGGCAATCGGCTTTCCTTTCCTCCTTTTCTATCCCTGCTACATTGATAAGAGTTTGAAGGGTATATTTTTCTTGTTTTACTTCTTTCTTATACTTGGGTCTGTGACTGCCTTTCCTAGGAGGATTATAAATTCTAGTTTCAGTGAGTGAGGGTTTGAAACTTCTATTGCAGTTCTTGTCCCTTCTCCTTGATGTGTCATTTAATTTTTGGTCATTTTTTGTTTGTAATGTCAATAATGAATTCACAGGCTAATTTGGTAATGCCTCTTATTGGTGTGGGGGCATTAATATAACTGTTTGTGACCTAAATATGGTTGTAGAGGGAGAACAATAAAGGTTTCGCTTTCTCTTCTCCAAGCATTAGTTGGGACTTTTTGGGAATTACATGGAATTAACGTTATATATCTGGATTTGTGTCATAATTTGTGAACTTGGATTGTTGCTAATTGATATCTTGTTACCAAATATTTGGCAATAAAGAGGACCAGGGATTTAAGAGTTAGAATAATTTATCTTTATAATTGTTGGATTCTATTGAAATATAATTCATTGTTTTGGATTCTTGGTGCATGATAAAAATTTATTCCTCACATCTTCAGGAACCTTTTTTAATTTATTTTTGCTGCTTAGCAGCTTCAATGGCTAAGTTTTCTTTAATGAAAATATCTTTTACTCAACTGTCATTATTCTCTCTTGCAATCATAATTACTATACATGTTTTGGTTTGTTTTTATTCTTTCTAATTCTTGGACCTATAACTGCTTTTCACAGGTTTTGGTTTTTTGGACTGCTATAAATTCAATGACTCACCTAGTAAGGGTTTGAAATTTCCCTTGCAATTTTTGCTACTCTATTTTGTCTTGTTCAAATTTTGGTCATTCAATTTTGAATATGGTAATGCCTCTTATTGTTATAGGACAGGTAAATAAAAAGGTTCTTGACCTTAGGATGGTTGCCGAGGGTAAATAATACAGAGTTTTGCTTTTTCTTGTCATGATTTGCATGAGTTGGGCTTTCTAGGAATGACATGGATCCAACTTATGTCTCAGTGGCGACGCCACTCAAAAGCCAGGGTGTTCCTAGGAACACCCTCAAGCAATATCAAAAACACCCTCAAAATTTTTATGCTAAACAAATTTTGAACTAAAAGGCATGCAGAGGCAGGGGTGTGTGCTTATAACGCACAGTGGGTGTGTGCTAGACTCTTAATAGTTAGTAAAAAAAAAGAATGAAGCAACTAAACACCAATAATTAATAATTTAATTAACTAATACATTATAAAAGACAAACAAATTAAATTATAGTTTATTGTACCGGTACCTTTGTTCATTAATTTCTTTTCTTTTAATTTTTTTTTCATTTGAGGTTTTTCGATGTACAAAATGCAAATTTGTTTTGGTTTTAAGAATTTTTTTTATTTTTTTTTTAAGTACAAACTTCATGCTTGCCAAATTTTGAATTTTGGCCAGTATTTACTGAAATGTCCTAAAAAACCCGAAATAGACCGAAATGACCCAAAAATTTTTCAAAGTGGAATAAGAACACCTGAACAAAATTTTTGGAGTTGCCACTATATGTCTCTAGGTTTGCATCATAGTTCTTTGGATAGAAGTTTGAAAGGCTTGCTCGTAGGTTACGATTACCAAGCAGCTAATTCGTTCAGAAAGGTTTGCATCATAGTTCGTGACCTTAGATTGTTTCTAAGTGATTTTTAGTTGTAGAGTCAGCTAACACAATTCAACAAGGTAATTCCTTCCCTAGAATTTATTGGGGCTTTTCTCCTTATTATAATTTAAAAGGCTTATATATTTTTGTGATATGTAACTTAGTAGGCTTATATTGACTATATTTATTTATAATTTTACTTTTCTGCTTCTTCATTTTAGATTGACTGTAATTTCCTCTTTAACTTACTAAAAAATAAAAGTAATTTCCTCTTTAAATGCTTGGTTGACTCTCTTTATTCTTGTTATCTTTTGCTCTTTCTTTTTTCATGGACATATTTCCGTTTGTGTTCTTTTAATTTGAGACTGGATTGTGTGCATTATCTGGATTTATCCATTTGTTTGGGTCTGATGTATTGCAAATTCACTTGTGGTGCCTTAATGATGGCTACTTTGATTTTGTCCTATTTTCAATCATACATATGATTTTGTGTTTTGAGTAATGTTGCTTTCTTTTTTTTTTTCCTCTTTTAAAAAATATTTTTTATAATTTATATTTGTCCTGAATTGTAGCTTTGGAATGCATATATTTCAGTTTGCTCTTATGGAAAAATAATGCCTGCACCACGAGGGATTGCACTTTCATTCAGTGCTTGTGCATTTGTCTTTGTGTCTTGTTTCTGTTCTTATTCTCTGTTTTTAGTGATACTTGCCCCATATCTAATTTGGATTTAATATGGCATTGCTTCTTATTGGTTACAGGAATGTGGATTCCACACCAACCCCCCCCCCCCCCCCCTTTGGGCAGCTTTAAGTAGTGTAGTTGATTTGGCAATAAGATCTCTTTTCTCTTGTTTTCGTTTTTTGTCTGCTGCAATCATTAGAATTATGGGGAAGAACTTCTTGATTTAATTCTTTCTAATATTTGGGCCTGTCATAAAATTCTCTTGTGATTTTTGGAGCTTTGGTTGATATGGTGATTTATTGTCTTTTGGTAGACATGTAAGATAACAGCAACTTGCTTTAAAGATGTCTGCTATTTAAATTCTTTTAAAGTATAGGTTTATGCTGTCTTATGAGTTGGGCTTTTAGCGAATTACATGGAGAACTTGCATCATAATTCGTAATCTTAGGTTATTGCCGATTGATTTTCCTCATCATAGACAGTGAGTGGGCAGAACCTGTCAATATCGAACCAAGTTGTTAGTCTTCAGTCTTTGTTATTCTGGACTCTATTATTTGGGCACTGAGTAACGTGTCTTTATAAGCTAGTGGTGCTCTCTTTGTGCTTTTATGAACACAATGTTGATAATTTAATTTTGATTGTTTACAGGAGGCAAAACTGATTTCGACTTTCTTGTATTTATCTTGTAGAGATGAGTTCTTCATTAAAAAAAAAAATTTTGGTCAAATTCTGCAATTTGGGAGTGTGTTAATTCTCAATCCTTACATGTTTACAGGAAGCAGAATTTTTTTTGGAATTATGGCAGAAGTTTGATTTTGCAATAAGATCTCGTTTCATCCTATTAGTGTCAGGCTGTGACAGGTTGAAACTTCCAGTGCAATTCTTTTCCTTTGTACAAGAGTCTTGTTTAGTTTTGATCATTCTGGTTACAATAAAGTTAAAAACATAAATTTAAAATTGTAGACATGTATGAGAAACATTCACAAGTTTAAAAATAGTAAAGTCAAAGTATCAAATTAGCATAAATTATGAATGCTTAGACCTATTTTTTAACAATTTATGTCCAAAATAAATGACTTTTCAAAATAAATTATGACATTTCTTAGAGTGTGTGTTGCTTAACAATGATATGATATTTATAAAAGAGACTATGTATAAATAAATAAACAATTAAATTTTAATGTATATCTCAAATTGAAATAGAATGTCAATCACAATTGATAATAGATCATAAAATTAATTTTCAAGATTGTAAGTTTCTTATATGTTTTTATTTTTTATCAAATGAGTTATCCAATAAATCATTTGTAATTTTGTTTTATATTTTGGGATGTTGATATTATATAGAAATAAAACTTGTGTATTTGTTTTTCTTATCTTTGTGTTATTTCATTTTAGATAGCAATGTTAGGATTGATATAATTTTAAAATTATTAAATAAGTATTAATAAGTTTAACTGAGTTCATTCTTGATATAAGTGATGAATTCAAAGTAATAAGTTTACATTTAGTAATTTGTTGCATGACTTTTCAAATGGCAAATACATATTGTTTTCTTTATAAAAAAAAAAAAAAATCATGTGAGAAATACGGGTCAACTCGACTCGCAACCTAAACCCGTTAAAAATGACTCGTTTTAACCCGCAACCCAATTGACCCGACTCGACCCACCCATTTTGCCATGTCTACTCATATGGAGTAGTATTGTTTTTATTTTATTTTATTTTTAGTGTTTACAAATCATGTAAGTTGTAACCATATTATATTTAAAACATTTGGGATATGAGTTCCCGAATGAAAATACTATCCCAATTATGTCATGCGACTCTTTGTCATATTTTCCTTCTATTCATATAATTTAATATGAATATTGCTTTCAGTTTGTGCAGCTACAATTTTATGCTTTTTTTTTTTTTTTTTCAATTATTCTAGCTCTATATTTAAGAATTAAGCTCCAAAATTACCTCTGGGCCTATTTAATGCTTAAACATATTAATTATAATATTAATCAATTCATACTAAGATCTCTTAAAGTAATCTTGTTTCTATTTTTGCAGATTGCATACAACTCTTAAGTCGTCTTTTCTTGCGGATGCTGATGATGGTGGTGATGTTAAGGTACTTATGATGTTTTGACTCACTGGATCATGGGCGGGAGTAGGGTAGTCCAGAGGATACAATTTCCCTCTGCCCCCACAAACAAACAAACAAACAAAAAAAACTTGTCCTTCTGCAAAAAAAACCCTATAAAAACGTATTTGACCACCCCTCAAAACCCAAAAAAGAAAAACAAGTCTTGCCTTGCCCCAACCAATAGTCAGGGTCATGTTGCCCTCATCACCCACATTAAAATTGTAAGTTAAACTTAAAAAATAGTGAGACGGAATATTTTAGTAAAATATTCAGGTATGTTATTGTAAGGACACAATTTGCACCTAAGCTCAAAAAGCTTAATATAATGAATTTGTAGAGAGTGAGTTAGAAATTTGGATTTTAGTGAGTTTAGATAACAAAAACAATGGACTAGATCACAATATGACACAGATGTGATAGTTTGTGTAACGAAAATTGTCCTCAGACTCAAGCCGAAGAGACTGGATCTTATATATCTCTTTCTCAAAGACAGATTATAGATATTGTTCTAATGTCTATAGTGTTTCCTTTCTTCCTCTCTTGATCCCCTTCTCCTGGGGTTTTCCTCTTCCTTTTATACTTCCTTTTCTCCTCTTTCTACCCTTCATATATGGATCAGATTGTCGGGTAGGATACTTGTCCCATCAGCATCTTCCTGAAACTTTTGAAGATAGCTATAAAGCTGAACATTGCTACTTAGACACCACTTCCTCATTAATACGGCTAGAGAGTTAGCTGCAGAGTATTTAATGCGGTGACAACAGTTTTTTCTTTAGATATTTCATGGTTTTCCTTTGTCATATACCTCTGTAATGCACATCCTTATCAATAGAGTCTCATGGGACATTGTCTCAAGATGGCAGATAACACATTCCGACCTCTGCTTAGTTGATCTGAAGATATATTCCTCCTCGAACCAACTTCTCGGATGATCACGATCAGACTTCGCTTCTCTATAAACTAACATGGACCCTTAGTAAGATGTTTACCCATCCTCAGACTGCTTATTGTCCTCGGATTGGGCCTCCGGCCCAATATGCATATAAATATGTACTCTTGGACCCACCTCCCCCACAGTTATCATGTTTCACAATTTTTAGATCAATTTCTTTTCTTTATTCATTCTCAGTTAAAAAGTAGTTTTTATGTATAATAAGTTAATTTTTTTTTTAAAAATCTCTTAAGTAATTATCAAATAACTTGTCTAAATTCTTTTAATTAGATCAAATGTAGATCTTTCTTAGTTAATTGTGTGTGCATGCATACACACATGCATCCTCATGCTTGTAAGAGTGCATATTTTTTAAGCCCCATTGAAACTTGACACCTATCAAGATTATATCCACCTAGACAGCCATAATACCTTGCAAGTCAGTAAAGGCTCATTGTCTCTTTGCATTTTTTCAGTGAGTTTGGATGTATATAGTATTACAAAAGTGTTTAAAGATTAGTAACACTAGTCGTATAAATTTAATTTAAGATATTTTATAAAAAAACTATATATTTTTTGTATGAAATTATCTTTATCACCATGAATAATACTTATTATTAATATTGTTAATTCTACCTTTGCTCCCAACCATGAATCCATGAATTACCTTCCTCCTTAGATTGAAGCTTCTAAATCCCAATTTCTCTCCCTTTGCAACTCAATGCTGCAATGAGTGACTTGTTATCATCATAAATCAAAACTCTTGCTTTCGCTTTATTCTTTAAAAATAGCTCCATCAAAGTTCATTTTAAAGGACAACTCGTAAGGAGGTTACTATTTATATTTGATTGGACAAATGTGTAGAGACAATCCATTGAATCTGACGCTTACAATTCTACATTGAACTTAGTTCTTGAAGGACAGGTCTTAAGGGGGTTGATATTTATGCTTAATTGGTCAAATGTGTAGAGATAAATAATCATATTATACCCAATCCATATCTAACTCTTGCAATTCTACATTAAACTTTGTTCTTATGCAGGAAAAAGTAAATTGAAAAGTTATCATTGACTCTATCTAAAGCATTTAAAGTAATAAAAGCATATTAAAGATTTAAATTGTTTGGCTAATTTAAAACATCAACCCATTGTTTGGAATATAGTGGGAAGAGCATAATTTTTGTTGTACTCTTGATTGCATGTATATCAATTGTTGCCGAAGAAACTAAATACGAGCAAGCTAATATCATAATTCAAATCAATAGTAAAAAATAGAAATAAATAAAAACATTTTTGAATATGGCTTAATGCATTCTCACATTCATGGAACGACAAGTCAATAGATACTAATTTAACTAATTACACTAATTATAGTTTTAATCTATTGGAGTATGTTGCAAATTTGCAATAACATAAGTGCTTGTTGAACAAAATATCTTTAATAAAACAACTTACATATCTCAAGATATGACACTACCAAGTTGCCCTTGATGGTTCTTCTTGTCAAAATCAATCTTGAGCACAAAAACTTCAAAACTACACATTAAAATTATTAGTTATAATGTAAAAAGATTAGACTGCATGCATTTTTTATATTTTTAAGAAATGCTTTTTTAAATTGTTCTTGGCCATTTAGTAACTTTAGCTCAATAAGATAAATGTCAGCGTACTTAATTTATTTATAGTAGATATATGTTTGTGTGGTTTCTCCTTAAACACGTATCTTTTTGCAATCATCAAAGTGTTCATGATGGCTAAAACTTTTTAAACCTAAACTGAAAATGATGCACATAACAACCTCAAATTTAATATATCTTTAGGAAAGTTACTCTTATGAATGTATAAGATCAACCAACAAACACAATAGAATCAAATTGTGTATGATAACATTGAAGCATTGGCTTAACCACAATACTAACTTGAAAAACCAAAAGGGAAAAGGACCAAGAAAACAACAATTACGCTCATCCCACAAGTTGAAATGATAGATCATTCTACACATATTGAGTACATTGATGAGTTTAGAAAGTTTTATATCTATCAAAAACAAAATGTAGAAACACAAATAATTAGAAAAACCCCATAAGTTTGTTATGCTTAAAATTAACTAAAAAAAACTAAAATTTGACTATCTTAATCTATAAACAGAACTTGATAAAAATCATAATTAGCAAATAAAAAATGGCATAAAGAGTATCTTATTATATAAATATATCACTCTATAGAGGCCCAAGCCCCCAAAGCCCGTAAGAACAATAATTAGCAAATGAAAAGTATATGTAAGTAAAAGAGCATCTTAGTACAATTCAAAAAAAAAAAAAAAAGACCATGTAGAACCATGACCATTATGACATGAAGCAAGTGGAAGATGAGCATTATTGTTGTTTATTATCCCAGGTGAGTAAACATATACCTTTTTGGAAGATGAATGTGTTCTTGAATAATCTAAATGCTATTTCAGTTTGTGCAAATTATAGAACGTAGAATTGGTAATTTAGCAACGCATAGGAGAAGGCATGTAGTGGTTTTAGAAGAGTAGGCATTTAGTTATAAGGAAAGAAGAGTAGGCATAAACATAAGAAAAACTTTGGACGAAGGAATAAGAAAAATAAAGAGTTTTTGATGATTAACATCCCTCTATCTTATCTATTAGTCTTATTTATTATTAACTGGAATCTATTGAGTTTAGTAAATAACCAATGTGTGGCATCTAATAAGTGTAATAAATTGAGAATGATGTATTTTATTTCAACCAAAAAAAAAATTTTTCAATTACATTTTCAAAGAAAGTGCCACTTAGCAAAACTTAATGTTCTCTTACATAAGGTCTCTAAGCAATGTTACACTACTCAATAATTTGTTATTGAATTAATATTTTGAAAATCTAACCGTTGAATTACATGTTCTATATGTTCTTAACATGCATGCTAATTTTTATATCAATTGGATGTTATTTACTATTTGATCTATAAACTCATATTTTATGCATTATTTTAAACTACAAAAATTTGAATTTTAACAATTGATTGATGACATGGATATCAATTTTTAATTACCTTGAAATTTTGCAAGCATAAATAATATACAAAGATAATGTAATCTAATGGTGGAATTGTCAATATTTGCATTCAATTGTCAATATACAAAGATTATGTAATCTAATAGTGTATCATTACTTAGAGTTACACCCATATATATATAGTCTTAATGGTATAATTGCATAAAATCAGTTAAAGCATATAGTGCAGCCTTCGTTGGGGTATATGCTAGGGCTATCTAAACTATATAAGAAATTATAAAAATATCCACCGGTGATTATTGGTTTGAGAATACCCATGTACTCAACCCCTTAACTGTGATAACTAAGTTATATAATAATAACAAGGCAGTTCGTGAGATGACCTATTTTTGATGGACGCACAAATTGGTCAAGATGTATGCTATGAGCAGTTCCTTTAGGCTCAGAGATTTTTGTTTTGTTTTGTTTTTATTCTAAATTATACACCATATTACACTTTATATCTTAAACTATTTAAATGCACACTTTACATCCTAAACTATCACACTTTGCACCTTGGTGTTACTTTTACTGTTAAGTTAGATAAAAATTAATAGCACATGACTTGCACATGATTTTTGCTAAGGTGGCACACTATCTAGACCAAAACACCCTTTCACAAACAATTAAAAACAAGTGCTTACATAGTTTTTTTCCAGATCATTCTCTGCGTAATGCGTACAGGTCTTCCCTCTCTCTCACCAAGCAGCTCTTCTCCCTCTTTCTCATTGTTAAGTTGCTCCTCCCCCCAAATCAAACATACAAGTTATCTCTAAGTCCAAAACAAAATCATCAACGGTATCAAAACAAAGTATCCTAACATTTTCGGTTTCGCAAATTAGATACAAAAGTACTCAGTTAATTTGTATGTACAACATATCATAACATTATAATAATCAGTTTGTATGTAGAATCTCATCTTACATCTGGCAGATCAATTGACTCTGTAGCGTGGACCACTCCACGGAATTAGAAAAGTTTGTTTGTGATATAAACTAAGTAGAATGGATCTATTATGTATCATAGGCTAGAGTTGAACATTGGTTAGCTTTGGGGGATGGATATTCCCATTTTTCTTATCACAAACCAATCTCTAAAATAACATTGGTTAGCTTTGGAAAATGATATTCCCATTTTTTTTAATCATAAACCATTTTATAGAATAACAATAGTTAGCTTGAGGATTGATATTCCCATTTTTCTTATTACAAACTAATCTCTAGAATACTTGAACTCCAACCCAACCCAAACTTGTCGACCCACTTAAACATGAAAGAAAAAGGTTATAAAATGTTAAAAAATTATATTTAGTACATGGTAAGTGGAAGAAGCTAATGGTGCTTACCCTTAGAATATTAACTATCAATCTATTGGGTTGAGTCTAGACTTTGAGATTATGGACAGTTTTAAGTGTGAGGTTGGCATTCCCACTTTAGTGCTTTTAGCATTCTACACATTAGTCTACCTCTCACTATGGGGGGACAATCCTATAGATTGCAATCCCAAAGTTATTACCGATCAAGCTAAGAAGCGTTCGGTGTGGAAATGCATTGGTCTCTAATTACACTGCAAACTTGTTGGTGACCCTCACATTCTCACTGTTGAAGAAAATTGGACCCAAGACCTATTCTTTATTTTATTTTATTTTTTTGGGGGGGGGGGGGGCGGCGGCGGCTATAGATTCTTACCTTAAGACACTTATAGTTACAAATATTTTTAACATTTTGCTTAATAACGTAGGTCGCTTTGAACTCATTGGTTTACGAGAAGCCACATAAACTAAGAATCATGATGAATTGATGATAATGCATGAGCTTGGCGACATGCCTTATTACAGAATTTCCTACCTTTAATTTCCAATCGTATCGTCTATGTACATGTTAATGAAGGTCGTCCCTTCCCACTGATCATCTTGTAGTTGTGGATTGTGGTGTTTATTGTTATGTTTGTAATTTTATCGTTGTATTTATGTCTTAAGAAAACATATGTTCAACTCCAAATTGATTTTTTTTTTCAACTTTAATCCGTATAAATTTTTCTTTCATACGAGAAGGGGGGAGATTCAGGAATCAAAATTTAATGGAAATATTGTTAACCTTAAACAAAATTATTTTCTTGTTATGTTTATTTTATTGTTATTTTATTAAATGTTTTCTTCAGAAAAATAATTCTAAACATTATATACCTATAACCTTTTTAGAGTTTTTTGATAATATATGAAAAGAATACTAGTTATAATCTAACATAGACAAAGATTAATTTAGCCAAATACATTTAATACTCCTTTCAGTAGCTACAATTATAAGACAAAATGAAAGTAATTAGATTCAATCAATCACGACATTCCTAAATTTAAATAACCTAATAGAAATTAAAGAAATTCTTAGTAATTATTTAATTAAAAAATATAGGGGAAAGTTGTCAAATTATTTATAGGGGGACCAATAATTACTTAGGGCTTGGAAATTTTGAAACGTATGTGTCTGTTACATATATGTTTAATATATTTGACTTTTAAAAACCCAATTAATTCAACTTGTTTATATTTGAAAAAATAACATTTGTTTGTGAAAACAGAATTAGACTGCATTTTTTATTTACTAATTTTTATTATTATTTATTTTTATTCAAGATTTATGACCATTTTGATAACCAAACATCTAGGTCACTCAAGAAAAAAAATGATATCAACTTTATCTTTGTTAATATGGGCTCTCTTAAGCTCGTAGTTCATTGTATAAACGACTTTAAAATATATCTCCAACAAAGTTGTAGATTTGATTTCAAATCTCTCCTCAACAACCATTAAGCATTACTAAATAATGCTACACTTTTTTTTTTGTTTACCCACGGGACTTTGGTTTATTTGGAATTTATCTTTTCTCTAAACAGAGCACAACACATTTGAATAGAATCCAAAATCTCAAATTTTTTTTACTATTATTATATTATATACTTTGTTACTCAATTTGATAGTTTATAATTATCTATATATATTGAAAAAAAAAAAAGTAGAATTGAATTAAGGTGTCAATCCATTCCATTGTAGTACTTGGTATAGTTATGTTTTTTTACTTTATTGTTGTATTTGTCTTTAAATATATGTTTAAACATATAATTAACTCAAAATTTATGTTTTTCAACTTCAATCATAATTTTTTATATATCATATGAGAAAGAAGGAAGTTTAAGAATCAAATATGCAAACTTAGGGTAGAAATTTAATTTTTTGCAACACATTGTATGTATGATATTATACTTGCTTATTTTTTCCAAAATATCTCTTTTTTTGCTTCCAAAAAGAGCATGACATGTCTCTAATTTATATGGCCAAACCTGAACTCCAGGTGAAGTTCAATGCCTAATCCGTATTGTTAGATAATTTTGGAGATCAAAGTAGAAAATTAGCCCTATAACAACTTAGTCGTCGGGGATGAAAGTTGAAAAGACCTCCCTTGACATGCTTTATTCCACAACTTCAGTGAAGGGAGAATACGATGACCGAGGTCACCATCCATTAGGATATTTATGTGGAAGCCAAGACCTTGTCTCATAATGTGAGGCCTAGTTCGATGGATTATTCGTAAGGTTAAAGCTGAGTAAACATCCAAACCTAATATTTTCCACAACTAGTAACATGATATGTTATGATTGTTGTGTGATACAAGTGATGTCATTAATGTTACTCTAATTACGATAGGCTTTGTTAATTAATAGTTGGGAAAAAATATTTTTATATTCAGCACCGCTTCCCCTCTCAGTCTCTACTTTTCCCTCCTCTTATGCGTCCAAACATAGTTATGCTTTGAAAACTAATTTTTGAGGGTAAAAATTATCAATAGGATCTAAGACTAAAACATTCCTTGCACTCTCCACAAAATTTCAGACTTTGTTAGAGAGAGAGAGAGAGAGAGAGAGAGAGAGAGAGAGATGTCCAATAATAGTAGCAAAATAGCAAGGTAGTCTTCCTTGAACCAGTCCACAAGGTTAGTTATTTTAAAGATGTACCTCCAATTAACACCTTCCTTAGACTATTTTGCAGGGTTAGTTGCTTCTCTCTCTTTTTTTCCTCTTCTGTCTTGTAGAACAACCACACCAACACTCCAACATCCAACCTTTTCAATCAACCCCTCCTCACAATAACAAAAATGATCTTGCATTACTCCTTCTCAAAGACCTAAGATTAGAGTTATTCATATAAACTAACTAGAGAACAAAAGAAGCTGAGGGAGACCCTACTCTGTACCAATGTACTTTAATAAAAGTAATAGTGAAACAAATATGATAGAGCCCAGCCATGGCATACCACTTTGCAATTCTTGTGGTGGGAAAGTCGGGTCAATGCCAATATGGAGATGTTTGTGGCTTGGCACGAGTGTAATTCTCCATCTACATGCAAGGCTTTTGTTGATTATGAGATTGAGGGACGGAAACCATGCTTGTGATATGGTGCTCCATATGAAGGCAGGGACAGACACAAGTGGGGGCCCGGCTCCCCTGGGTCCAATTTTTGTTTTTTAAATAGTTATTATATATTTTATTTTTGTAGTTGGCTCCTTCCAAAACCTTAGGCATTCCTTCTCCTCAACAAGCCTAATTAGCATTACCTAAATAGCAACTATCCAACCCAAAAACTTAACAAAAACAATAAATAAAAAAAATTCACAATAGTGATTGTATTTTAGGTAAAAAAAAAAAAAAAAAAAACTATTTTACCAACAAAGAGCCAAAAAATAAGCTAAATTTTTTTATAACTACAGTAAACTTATATAAATACCAATTGACTGAAGCAAATTGTGAAAATTAAAATACAATATTTTATTAAGATTATATTTCTTCCTTCAATTAAAAAGCTCAAAATTCTCTCACTTCCTTTATTATTTTAATGAGTTGTTTATATCATTTTAAATGAAGTAATAAAAAAATAGAACATTTGATTTGATATTGGGTGTATTGTAAAGTAAGGTGGTAAAATAGATAAAGTAGCTTTTTTGTTAAAAATTTTACCAAAAACAAAAAAATCCTAACTATGCTAGTATTAAAAAAAATTATTTTGTTTTTGTTTTTGTCTTTGTTGGTAAATGATTGCATCTTAATGTATTTAGAAACAACGATTTTGAGTATTTATAATTTTTTAATACTATATGTATGCCTATTTGGAGTTTATTTTTTCTTTATACTCGGGCCCCCGCTAACTTAAAATCTTGGGTCTGTCCCTAATGAAGGTATCTCTATAGCTTCAAATTTCTAAATCAAATTTATCTTTTATAACCCAATATGTGTTTAGGACCGGCCCTAGACAACTTGGGGCCTATGGCAAGAACTAAAATGGAGCCTAGCCTCTTTTATATTTATGTATTAATTAAATTAATATATATTTAATATTTTTATAGTATAATATATTTCATTTAAAATATATTTTTCTTGCCTTTTAAGATGCAAATTGACTAATTAAAATTTTGTATTCAAGTTCTTCTAGCATCTCCGTTTCACTCGATAATATAGCTAATCCACTTAATTTTTCTTGGGATATTGTCGATCTTAGTTATGATTTTATTAATTTTAATTATGAAAAACTTCTTTATGCAGAAGTAACTGTAATAAAAAAAAAAAACTTCTTTAATCAAATAATATATTTATAAAGACTAAAATAAAAAATAACTTTCAAATATTGAGCAATAAAATCTGATGTATATAAAAAATATTATTGTAGTTTTACTGAATAATAACAAATATCTAGTAATCTCAACCTGCATACATAAAGACATATTCATTATACACACACACACACAAACACACACATAAACGCAAGATTAAATTTAAAAAAAAAAAAATCCAAGGCCCAGCCAAAGCAGAAGAACAAGTGTACAACTCCACCCATAGCCACAAAAAGTCTCATTAGATAAGACCAAGGGTTTGAAATCCGGACCATTCATTGAACCGTAAAAGGGAGAGGTTCAAGGTTTTTGAGGTCGAACCGAGATTGAACCGTGGTCGAACCGTAATGATGTCATAGTTAATTTAATAATTAATTAAAACCTAAATACAGATATTAAATTTATAAAACTAGCAAAATTGACTAATATATCCATATATGTGAGAGAAATTTAATGATTTTCAAGCATATATTTAATAATTAAATAAAAAAGTTAATAAAATAAAATAATAACCATGAAAACATTAAAATTTATGATTAATTTTTGAAGTAAAGTTGAATATCTTTGAAGGATTTTAATTATAATTTTTATTTATTCCTTGTAAGAGATGGATAATTTAATTAAGTAGAAGAAAATTGTGTTAAGTTATTTTTATAAAAAAAAAAAAATTGCTAAGGGGTTGGACCGCATGGTTCTTTACCGGTTCGTGTAATCCAACCCCGGTTTTAGGGGTTTACGGAATTAACTAAAAATACGGTTCTTTATGCTTAAAAAATCTATTTTTATCCTGATTTCCTGTTTTCACAGTCCGACCTCCCGATCCAATCCGGTTCTGAAAATAGTGGATAAGACTCCACCCACAAAAAAAAATAAAATAAACAACAGATCCTATTTACCTATAAAAAAAAAAAAAAAAAAAAAAAAAAAAAAAACCTTTCAAGGCCTAACGGTCCCAGCCAGAACTTAAGTAGGCCCAGCGACCCCAGCAAGAAGTCTTATTAGAAAAGATTCCACCCACAAAAAACCACGGCATTTGCAGAATCAAATAAGAAAGAGAATAAAACTATACCTAAGTTTAGAGTCTTCAGGTGTAATTATATGATTCAAATCAGAGGAAGCTTGAGTTAGCAACAAAAGGATTTAAGAGCATGACCAATGGAGAGAAAGAACGAGAGAGGCGGAGAGCAAGAGTGAGAAAGAAAAACGGTAATATGAGTATATTTGAGGGATTTAATTTGTTTTGATTTGTGATTGTTTTGTAATTAATTTTTTAGACTGGATTTGTATTTTATCTTGTTGAATTTTGGTTTGTCTAGAGGTTGATGATGTTATTTTTGGAACAATTGATTTTGTTTAGACCAAAGAATTTTTTGGGGTACCAATTTGAGTTTCATTTGAAACTTTTTTTTTCTACTACCCCTCATTTTGCAAAATTTTGGGCCCCCTTACACTTGAGGGCCTTAGGCAATGGCCTAGCGGAAGGACTAGCCCTATATGTGTTCATCCTCCGTTTGAAATGATTTAGCTTTATGGTACATTATTTATAACTTTAATGATGTATCCAACATTCCATCATTTAAAATTTCAAACGAAGTAATAATCCATATATTGTTATATCTTAGAAGTAAAATGTGATAATCTATATATTGTTAAATCTTATAAGTAAAATATTTACAGTAAGATAAAACATTTTAACTCAAATGAAATAGAGAAGATCTTAATCCTATTTTTGAACAGTTAAATTCCTAAATATCATTAACTAGATAATGGACACGTTTATCTTTGCGTTTCTTACTCTTATAGTTTTATCATTTCTCTGCATTTTCTTCTACATACAAATTACAATATTCCTATTTTACATTTGAGTTACCTTATTTTTTCAATTAACGTATCCTGTTTTTTAGAAACAAACACACACACACACACAAGGGAGAGGGAATTGTGGCGTGCCTTTGTGTTAGAACCCCAATTAACGTATCCTTGATTAAGGCATAATGTTAGTAATTTTTTTCAGATATTCAAATGTCCATCCATTAGTGTAAATGACTTTAATTAAGTTACATGAATTCTAAATGGGTCATGTGGTTAAAAGTATACGTGAATAATCATTTGAATCATTTTGCAGAGAGTTTGTAAATTTGGTCTAAACTAATTCCAAAGAAAATATAGTCTAGCTTATTGATAAAATATCTAATTTGTCCTTCACTTACATGATTTACCCAAAAAATTAAGTCAACTTATTCACCAAATCGAGTAACCCAAAAACTAGGAGATTTAAATTAATGACATTAACTCCATGACTTGTACTTCCCTATAAGTTTATAAGTTAAGTAATAATGTGTCTTGAAAAAAAGGCAACTATCTCAAAAATAGCTTCTTTTTTTCTTTTCTTTTTTTGTTATTGTATGATGCCCCCATATGTCTCCAATCTCATTAGTATAAAAGCGTTAGAAAGCATATACTAATATCTACATTGGGGCATAAAGTAGGTCTATCTAAACTATATAAGCAATAATGAAACTTCTTGTGCCCCACCCTCTCATAAAAATTACCATACCTTTTAAGTAGAGTTTGTGATGTAACTTTGTGTTGAACCATTTTCCTTCTTCCTTGTGTGTGTATGTTTGTTTATTTAAAAAAAAAAAAAAAAATCATTGTCTCGCATTATTCAAGAGTGTGTATTGTGTGTAGTATAACTTATCCCACTATCTCCTAAAAGTTATCATAATCTTTTAATGGAGTTTGTATAAAAACAGACCCAATTTTAATAACACTATATGACGTTGCATGTTGCTCGTGCATGCAGGTTGCATGCACCAAAGTTCACACGTCTTCTACAACTTTCATGGATGAGACAATTTAAATAAGAATTTGACTTATCTCTAATACTTTTTTAACTGGAATCTCTTTTTATTTTAATGAAAAACTGTCACATCATCCGCTAACTAAATAAAATGTGAAAATTAAAACTCACTACCATTTGATATTGTCTATTTAAAATAAATGGACATGTTCACTTAAAAAAGTACTGAAGGAAAGCTAAACCCTTTAAATAATGACTAGTTCTTTGGGGGAATAATCGGTGACCACCCAAGCAAGCATGAATACTAGTTAAAATATAATGTAGGCAAAGATTAATTTAGCCAATTATATTTATACTATTTATTTAAGGGGCTTTCCTTATTTGGGATCCTTATTATTAGTTTAAAAAATGTCTTTATACCCCTATGTTTAAGTAGAGACAAAACTAAAGGATAATCTGGTAAAAATACAACTCTAATTCCTACTAAAACATTGCCTAATAAATAGGGTCACTCTCCTATTGATTTTCAAATTGCTTTATCTACTTATAAATTAGATTCTCAAAATAAAAATTATATATAAAAAATAAAGACACAAGTTTTTTTTTTTCTATGAAATAGGACCACTAAGTCTAAAGTTTTAACTTTTTTTTCTTTTCTAATCCTTTTTTCCCCTTTATCAAGACTTAAATGTTCTCTCTCTCTCTCTCTCTCTCTCTCTCTCTCTCTCTCTCTCTCTCTCTCCTTTCTTCTAAATTCTAATCTCACTTTTTTTTTTTGGTTTTTGCTTTTTTTTTTTTCAAATCTCTTCTTCTTTATTTTTGAATTATATATTAAAAAAATGTGATTTTTAATGTACTCCATGTTTTTCTTTTTAATGATTTATTTATGTTTGTATTTGAATTTTTTTTTCTCTTCACATCTTTTTTTCATTTTAATGAATGTATTTCTATGTCCAAAATAAAAATCAATATGTGTTTGGTTTAACTGGATAGAAGAGAAAAACATTTCAAATCAAGATGAATGGAAAATTATGACACTTAAAAAAAAAAAAAAAGCCTCATCGCACGTGTGAAATGCATGTAATAAAGCTGGTAGTTAATAATCTTTTTGTAGCTACAATTGTAAAACAAACACAAAAGTAATTAGTTTTAATCATGACATATTTAAATTAATAATCTAATAAAAACTTAAGAGATTCTTAGAGATTATTCAATTAAAAAATATAGAGCATTTTGTCAAACTTATTTATAGAAAACTAATAATTACTTAAAGCATGAAAATTATGAAACTTAAGAGTCTTTTTTACACACACACGCGCGCGCGCGCACACACACACACACACACACACACACCTATTGAAAAACCTAATTAATTCTAATATTGGTATAAGCATTTTTTGTGTATATTATTTATATTTGAAAAAATAACATATGTTTGTGAATAAAAACGTAGATTACATCTTCCTTTTACTAATTTTTTAAATTTCTTTTTGGTTACATGACCATTTCGATGACTAAAAAATCAAGTCTCTCAAGTCAGATTGTGATATCAAATTTATCTTTTAAATAATTGAGGCCTATTTACTCCCTGGTTAGTTTCATTTTCATGGCTGGATACAATTTAGCATGTTAGGTGCAGGAGTTGCATCAATAACAGATACACTTAGAGGACGTTTGGTTCGCTTGATACCACTTCAAGTGTGATGTTATATTATTGTAATCCTAGATTCATGTATGTGTTTAATGGAATGCAACATTACAATGTTTGGTTCATTAATTAAATTCTCATCACATTTCAAAAATCTAATGTTGCTTTATTTGGTTAATTTTCATAAATGTCCCTCGAAATAACTTCAGTTACTTTACCAAATTTTATAATCACCGTAATGTCACATTACCATGATGCGCATCACATTAAGGGCACATCATGGCAAATCGAATGCCCTCTTATGGTTTATGAAATTGCCCAACAATAATTTTGGTTTATTTAGTAGAATATTGCACAGTTTTTTTTTTTATTATTTAATTTTGATTAACACGTGACATCAATTTTGCATACTTCATCTTCTCTCTAAGCGGGGTAAGTAAGATACCTATATAAAAATTCGTAATGTTCAATACTTTGTTCACAATTTGATACTTTTTAATAAATAATTTTTAATTAAAAGAAAACGATAGTAGAATTTACTTAAGGTATCAATCCATCCCATTGTAATGCTGTTATGTTTTTTGTTTTATTTTTATATTTGTGTCTAAACATACGTTTAAACATATCAATTCTAAATGAATTTTTCTCAAATTTACTCCTTAAAATTTTTATCTATCATATGAGCAAGAAGGAAGTTTAAGAGTCAAATAAGCAAATTTAGGGTGGCTACTTAATTTTTTGCAACACCTTGTATGTATGATAGTATATTGGCTTGGTTTTTCAAAAATCTTTCTCCTATTATGTTTACCAATAAGCTGCCTCACAATATTGTGCCTCAATTGGATATGTCGACTTTTCTCATTATAAATTTTGTTCTTAGCACGTGCTATAGTAGCCTGGCAATCACAATGAATGCAAACAGAAGCAATAGAGTTAGTAAAAAGAGGTATATCAATTAATAAACTCCTAAGCCACTCGGCTTTGGACCCAACCTTCTCTAAGGCCACTAACTCTGCTTCCATGGTGGATCTCGCTATGCAAGTCTGCTTTGTTAACTTCCAAGAGACAGTCCCTCCAGCTAGTGTAAACACATATCCACTAGTGAGCTTCACCTCATCTGTATCAGAGATCCAATTAGCATCACAATATCCTTCTAAAACAGTAAGACATGCACAATATGACAAACCAAAATCAAAAGTCCCTTTTAAATATCTCAATAATTTAAATATTGCATCTCAATGCTCAATACTAGGATTATGAGTGTATCTATTCAATCTACCAACAACATATGCAATATCAGGACGAGTACAATTTGTCAAAAACATTAAACTACCAATAATTTGTGCATATTTATCTTCTGAAACACTATCACCACGATTTTTAATCAAGCGCACCTTTGATTCATATGGAGTAGACATAGGTGACATCAAAATGTTCAATTTTTTTAAAGTATTTTCTCCACATAATGAGATTGTGATAGTATAATGCAATCATTGTCCATAGGATCTTAATGTTCAAAATAACATTTGTCTCACCTAAATATTTCATATTAAATTTAGAGGCAAAAAAACTTTTAGTATCATGCACAACATTATGGCTAGTTCCAAATATAAGCAAGTCATCATCAACATATAAACAAATAATGACACATTCATTATTATTAAACTTACTATATATGCATTTATCTGCACCATTAATCACATATCCATGTGTAAGCATCATATTATCAAATTTCTCATGCCATTATTTAGGTGCTTGTTTTAATCCATACAAGGATTTAACCAATTTACAAACTTTGTGTTCTTGTCCATGGACAACATAACCCTCGGGTTGCTTCATATAAATTTCTTCTTTTAAATCACCATTTAAAAAAGCAGTTTTAACATCCATTTGATGTATAACAAGTTTGTGAATAGATGCAATGGCAAACAAAATTCTTATAGATGCAATTCTAGTAATTGGAGAATAGGTATCAAAATAATCAACATTATATTTTTGCTTATAGCCCTTAGCTACTAAGCGTGCTTTATACTTATCTATTGTATCATCTGGTTTTAATTTCCTTTTAAATATCCATTTGCAACCAATAGGCTTAACCTTAGGAGGAAGCTCAACTAATTCCCAAGAATGATTAGACATAATGGAATCTAATTCACTATTAATAGCTTCCAACCAAAATGGTGCATCAATAGATTTAATTGCATCATAATAACTTACAGGTTCATCTTCAACTATATAGGCAAGGAAATTGTTACCGTAACGCTTTTCCTTCCTAGCTCGCTTACTCCTTCTTAATTCTTGCACGTCATCAACAAGATCATTAGAAGTATCAATAGATTCATACAGTACTTTTTCCTTATTTTTCAAAGGAAACAAATGTTCAAAGAATATAACATTTTCAAATTCAATAATAGTGTAAGATTCTAAAATATCACTCCTGATAACTAGAAATCTATAACATGAACTATTGCTTGCATATCCAATAAACACACAATTACATGTTCGAGAACCAAGTTTTCTCTTTTTAGGCCCAGGCAGCATAACCTTAGCCAAACACCCCCATACTTTGAGGTATTCCAAGTTAGGCTTACGTCTTTCCCAAAGTTCATAAAGAGTTTTACCAGTTTTTTTATGAGGTACCTTATTCTGTATATGACAAGCCAAAAGAATGGCTTCCCGTCACATATTGGAAGATAGCCCAGAACTAACAAGCATAGCTTTCATCATCTCTTTAAGAGTACTATTTTTCCGTTCGGCTATTCCATTAGATTCAGGTGAATAAGGAGGAGTTACCTCGTGTATTATGCCATTTTGTTCACAAAATTCTTTAAAGGAGTTAGACTCATATTCACCTCCTTTATCCGTTCTAAGTCTTTTAATCATTTTATTCTTTTGGTTCTCAACTTCATTTTTATATTTTATAAACATATCCAAAGCTTCATCTTTGGTTCTTAGTAAATAAAGTTTAGTGAATCTATAATGGTCATCAACAAAGATTACATAAAAAATTTTACCACCTCTAGTCATTGTGTGTTTTAAATCACCCAAGTCACTATGTACCAAACTAAGGAGTTCGGATTCTCTTGTTATAGATTTACAAGGTTTCTTGGTGATTTTAGTTTCGGCACAAATTTCACATTTTTCCATGTTTGCTTCACTTAGTGAGTTTATGATTCCACATTCTTTCATTTTCTTTATGTAACCAAGATTTATATGTCCATGTCTACCGTGCCACACATTAATAGAATCAACCAAGTAAGCATAAGAAGATGAACCATTTTCATTAATGACTTGATCAACATTAAGTACAAAAAGACCATCATTATCATAATCCTTACCAACAAAGATTTCATTTTTAGATAAAGTAACTATGCCACCATCAAATAGAACTTTAATACTAGCTTTACCAAGCAAACGTACTGAGATGAGATTGTGTCGAAAATGAGGTATATGGAGGACATTAGTGAGTGAAAGAGTTTTACCAAAAGTTAGCTTCAAGAGTACCTTCTGTTTGCCACTCACTAGTATAGGCCTATTGTCCCCAACATAAACAAACTCAGTGCCTTCCACTATTGGAGTGTAGGAAGTAAACTCCTCTTTGAATGCACCAATATGTTTTGTGCAAGCCGAATCTACTACCCATCTTTTCACACTTGAGACCAAATGTGCCTCGGACACCACTACCACAATGACCTGTTCGGTTTCCACCACATTTGCTTTGTTTGATGTTGAGCCCTTGTTGTTGTTATTGTTTTTGAAGTTGTCTCTCACTGTACAAGTTGCTGCATAATGACCTGTCTTACCACAATTGAAACAATTACCTTTTTTCTTTTGGATTTGAGGATATGGGTTATTTTTGTTATAAAACTTTCCTTTGCCTCTAGGATCATATTTCTTATTGTTTTGTGGAGGTCTAAAGGGTCCTCCCTCTACAATATTAGCCTTGGAAGTAAATTCCTTTGCTTTAGAAGAAATTTCGGACATTCTATTAGTCTCTTCTATTTAAATATCGAAAATAGTTTGTTGAAGATTTAAATAAGTTCTATGATGGTTATATCGGTGCTTATACTCTTTCCAAGAGTCCGGCAACTTATAAACAAGGCCATGAGCCATAAACCTTTCGAGTAAATTATCACCCTCTTTGGCTAAGTCAAAAAGTAATTTTTGAAAATCTTCAATTTGGCTAGAAACAGTTTTTTCTTCACACATTTGAAAAGACATATTTAGCTATAGCAGTTTTTTTAGCACCCTTATCCTCAAACTCATAACAACCATTAAGTTCATCCCATAAATCTTTAGTATAAGTAAAATGACAATAATTATCAAATAACTTGTTAGGTTCTAAGACTTTAGGAACTAAATGTATTAGAACTTCACTTTGTATATGTTGGCAAACCATGATCAAAATAATGAGTCTAGGTTTAGACTTGGTCAAAGTTTATTTGTTATAGTTTGAATTGAGCTGAATGCAGAAACTGTGCAAAATTGCAAAGCTCGATCAATTGAAAGTAAGACTCGATTGATCGAGAATCGTATTTGTAAAATTTGAATTAAACCCAAACAGCAGTTCAAGCCCATTAAGGATTAGAGTTTCAGATCTACTTCTCCTAGTATATAAAGGAAACTCTAAGTACGTTTTTATAGGGCTTTTTAGAGAGAGAATCTTATGCCTCTTTTGTAGATCTAGGGTTTTGTACCCAAAAGCTCTCTAGAATCTTTGTTAAGTTATGTATTGAATCTTTTGTGAGGTCTAAGAGGTATTTACCTTCATACACACACATAGAGTTATCAAGATCAAGATTTGCATCAAGAACTTGATGGTGAATTCAGTTGTTGCATAAAGAACTTTCAAGAAGATCCAAAACCTTTGAGAGGTGTCTCAAAGTCACAAGTACATAAACTTGTGGTTGCTACAGATCAAAGAAAGAAGTAGTCCGTGGACTTGGAGCTGTCACGTATTCATGGTAGTAAGTTTTCTACTCGAGGTAGCAATAGGATGTTAGTGGTCTAAGTCTTCTTGTACAAACTTCAATTATTTCATAGTGGATCTGTTTTTACCTTGAGGATAGCTAGGTTAAATCCTTCCCAAGTTTTTTATCGGTTAGGTTTTCCTCGGTCATCAGATCTTTGTGTTCTTTATTTTTCGCTTCTTTACATTATATGATTTTATTGTGTTAAATTAGATCTGAATAATAAATCTAATAATCTAATTGGTTAATTGATTAGGTTAAACAATCCAGTATACAGGGATCTAAAACTGTACATAACTTATTAGCTAAATCACACTTAATAGTATGTGTACATAATTTATTTATTTTTAACCATTTTGCTAATTTTTCGGGATCATTGGGTTTGGATCATGAAGAACACTGTCAATTTCAGTAAATTCAAAAATAGGGAAAACCCTTTCTTTCCAACGTTTAAAATTATTTCCATCAAAAGGTTCAAGATTCATAATTTCTGAAATGACTTTAAGAGAATCAACAACTTGTTTATCCATTTTGAGAAACTAAATCAACCTTTAAGATTGTTGGAAAAATAATAGTGAATAAACAACTTTGATACAACAAACAATATCCCAAATAATTAGCAAGAATGTAAATAAGCAATAAGAATATAAATTTAAGTAAATTTAGGAACAATCTCATAGTGCTATAGAATCACACAAAGGGCGTTGTCCTTAAAAGTTGATTCGTGCCACCCAAAGTAAAACTTGGTGCGATTGGTTCTCTTGGCCAAACAACCCTCCAGGATTAGACTATAACGTTAACCTTTGTGATGTACGCACTTTCACTCACAAAAGGTTTAAGAACAACCTTCTATTGCCTTTCCTTAAGAAAAAATATTCTTGTAGAAAAATATGTAGGAGAGTTAGATAGTAGAGTTGTGTATGTTTAAAATATAGAGTAGTAAAAAAACCCTTTAGAAAATGTGTTATGATGAGTATTATATAGGCTACTTATGAAGATAATAGGCTATAGTTATTGGTTACTAATAACCCTTAAAATCCTAGCGGCTATATTATCAATTATTGTCTAACGGCTATTTTACTCATAAGTTTCCAACGGCTAAAAAATAAATAAGAATAAAAGTTTTTGGAATAGACACCCACACCAAAATATTTATATATATATATATATATATATATATATATATATATATATATATATATATATATATATATATTGATGATGCAAAGAAAATTAGTAGACTGGATGGTTCGGATTTCAAAGGTGTGGTGACTGTCTTGAAAGCCTAAAAAAAAAAAAGAACAATGATCAGAGGTGACCGGGATTGCCGGCCAAGAACTCTCTGATGTCAAAGTTAGTTTTATCTCTTAAATTTTAGAGTTCCAACTTTTCAAGAAATGTAAAAACGTACCTTTGTTTGGCCTGAATGGGCGTTTATATAGTGCACCCTGAAAACGGTTATTAAACTTGTAACCTCTCCTATATTTGAGAAGGTTTGAGGGTTCAAGGATAACTTCCACAACTGTTTAGGAGTTACATTTTTTTATATAACTGTCACTGGAAGTTATGCATGTAATAAGGAGTTGTACTACTGAATCGGGAATTTTTCTAAGTGTCAAGGGCTTGTCCAGGGGTCTTCTTGACGAGCGTACCTTGCTTGCAAGGAAGGTTGTTCTTCTATAGACGACCTTCTCACGGATGGTTATCCTTATATGGACGACCTTCCTATGTGGGTTGTATCTTCTGTTCTGGACGGCTCTCTTGGATGAGATAGAGTGGTTTTGTCATAATAAACTTCAATTTTTACTACCATGTGGGGCTCGTCCAAGCATCTTCCTACATGGAAGAGCTTGTCACGGACATGCTTTTTACAATGTTCGTTTTCCTGTCCTTGTCCTAGACGACCGTCATGGACAATATTGGAGTTGTGTTTTATCATACCCTATCATATATATATATATATATATATATATATAGAGAGAGAGAGAGAGAGAGAGAGAGCAAGACTTAGGTACAGTACTTAGGTGTTGTTCCTTAGGTTCCCATTTTAAGATTCTGCCATATGGAATTTTTTTTTCATGGGATAGAAGTATATTTTTTAGTTAACTAGCCATATGACTGAATTTTAAAAAGGGAACCTAAGAAACAACACCTAAATTACTGTATCTAAATTTTGTCCATATATATATATGGGTAAATTTCACAAACCTACCTTGAGGTTTGTGATAATACCAACTAGGTCTAAAACATTTTAAAACCAACTAATTTAGTCCTCAAAAGACAACTTTATCCCTAAACATACAAACACCGTTAGTGATTCTCTATTCTCTCGTATCCCTCTCTATTTCTCACTCTCCGACCTCTCTCTTCTCTTTGGGCTTCAGATATTTGTAGATGACAAAAACAAGTGCTATCCATTTTTAAATACACCTCTAGCCCTTGCCTTAAAATACACCTTGCCTGTAAATATCTGATGTCGATCAAAAGAATTCATTTTGAATATTTGTTAGGGCTATCCATTTTAAAGCCGAAGTCTAGTGCTCCATCTAGGCTCCTGCCTACCCAAGGTCTAATTGATAAGACTCCATTAACGCACTTGTCAGACAGACCAAAAACACACCAGCAAAAATCACAAAAAAAAAAAAAAAATCTCTCTCAAAATCAATAGAAACCCAAAAAAAAAAAAAAAATCCAAGTCAAACAACACACATAAATCCTTTTGAAAATTCCCAATAACATCTCCTAAAAATCCCATCAGATAAACTAGAAAAACAAGCAAAAATCCAAGCCAAAAACACATAAATCCCTTTGTAAATTCCTAATGAAATCTCCTAAAAAACCCAACCCTCCCCCCCCCCCCCCAAAACACTTGCAAAAATCTCAGCCAAACAAGACAGAAAATCAACACAACCCCAATTGTCAACCTCATTAGAGAAACTAGAAAAAACACACCATATCACAAGATCTGCTTCTTCGTCTCCTGAAGAGACAGTACCCAAATCTAAAATCCAAATGTCATGCCACGATCCACAACACCGCCGTAAAGAGGATGAGATAGTCCGTTGAAGGCAAGATTTAGATCGAAGCACCACCACCACCACCATGTGGGTTCCGATTTGAGAGAGAGAGGGTGAGAGTCTGTTGACGGCGCTGATGGTGTCAATCTTGCAGTGGGTATCGGGAAGACCTTGCGTGGTGGTGGTGTTGATGCTGGTGACCAAGGTCATGGGCTTCGCCGGTGGTTGAGGTTCAATTATGAGAAGGAGAACTCAAAGAAGAAAGGTGGAGAGGAAAGAGACAGAAGAGAGAGAAAGAAAAGAAAATAAAAAAGTAACGGCATTTTTTTTTAAGCTTAGGGGACAAAGTTGTCTTTTGTGGATGAAATTGGTAGGTTTTAAAATGTTTTGGACTTAGTTAGTATCATCACAAACCTCAGGGGAGGTTTGTGAAATTTACCCCATTTATATATTAATGTAAATATTTAATAATCAATATATATAGTACAAATTTAATTAATTCTTTTTTGAGACACATAAAGAGAACTAAATAATATTAGGCTTGGGGTTCTCTAAAGAAAAAAAAGATTGGGTTTAGCTTATTAAGGAGATGAATCAAAAGATATAAAATCATAAGGTAAATTTTAGATAAAATTTCTAAGGTACAGTATATATGTTTTCTAATTGAATTTAAATGTATGGTTACATTGTTCAATAAAGCACAAATAATATCATATTTTTAAGAATAATTAAATTAATTTTATTGCAGTTATGTATTTGAATTTTATTTTTATATATATAGAATTTCAATTTATGACGTTCACTTCTGATGATTGCATTTTTAATTATCAAACCAAGACACCAATAAGTTTATGGTATAGGCAGAGATTGAATTCCAAATTTTTTATTTAACCATCATAAATTTTACCAATTGAGCTAACTGAGCTTGCATTATGTATTTGAATTTAGCTGAGAACCTAATGTAATGAAGTTTCTAAATTTTACGCATACTCATAAATTAAATATTGGACATATATCAAGAAAATGACAATAAGTATAGAAAGAATTCATTTAAAGTAAAAATATATTGAAAAGAAAAGGTCAACAAAATTGAATAAGTCATAAAGAACACATGGGATTCTATATATCAAATTTAAGTTGAATGGCAGCCAAACTTGGGGATTAAGCCCATTTTCCTAACTATATAGTTAATAGGCACGGTTTCAAAAAAATATATTTTACTAACATCTCGAGTTTCAAAAACTTGATTTTGGGCTATAAATCGAGTCACAAAGACTCGGTTTTCATGGTCTGATCACGTTTAATGTGGAATTTTTCCACGTGACTTCTACCTGGAAATTGAGTCTCTAAGACTCGATTTATAACCCTTAAAATACCCTTTACACCTTCTCATCAGAGAAGAAAGAGAGAGAGAGAAAAAAAAACCAGAAACAGAAACATAGGTTGTAGTCAGTCAGAGATCGAGATCGGAGTGGGTGGCTTCAGATCGGTGTGGGACCATGGGTGGACGAGTTTCAAGTCAACGTGGGTGGTTCTGACCAGTGTGGGTGGCTTTAGCTCGACAGGGGCCGTGTGTGGTCATGGGCCCGATACAACGAGAACTCGGTTCGCCGCATTTCAGATCTCGAGGTGTCATCCTACGGAGGAGGAGGAGGAGGAGGAGAGCTTGGCTGACGAAGGTGAGGAGGAGGAATTGCGGCAGACTTGGCAGAGAGCTTTGATGAGCTTTGCTCTGATTCGGATCTCCATCTGATCGTCTTGGATTTTGGATCCGATTCGGGATCTCGCATCTTGGTTTTTCTACGCTTCGTTTGCTTCAACTCTTCTTCTTCTATGTTGAAATATGGGTTTGAGATCGTAGACTCCATTGAAGAAAACAATTTCACAATATACCTCGGATTCTTTCTCTCTCTGATCTGATTTGGGTTTTCTTAAATTTTTTTTTTGGGTATTTCTGGGAATGGCTTGTACATGACTTAGACTTAAAATTTTTTTGGCTTATGAATTTAGTCTTAGAGACTCGATTTTCAGGTAGACGCCACAAGGAAGAAATGCCAAATCAGAACACTGAAATCGAGTTTTTGAGACTCGATTTATAAGCTCAAAATCGAGTCTTTTAGACTCGAGATGTTAGTAAAAAATATAGTTTTGTAACAATGCCTACTAATTATATTGTTTGGAAATTAGTGTTAATTCCCAATTTTGGCTGTTGAATGGCTCACAAGTCACAATGAGCACATCAGGTTAAAAATTGTCATTTTTCTGACCATATGATGAAAATGTGATTTTATTTCATTTGGCTTTAACCTTTGTTCATGATTTTGATCTATCATCTGTTATTCTCAAGGAAGATTCAGAGATAGTTACTAATGAATTGAAGAACGAGGATGTTTCCTTTGCTTTAATTTTATGGTCACTTGGTCAAAGGGGAGAAATCTTTAGTGGAATCCTTTACTGCTTTTTCGTTTTTCACATATTGAGACAGGGTAATTTTATTGCTCACAATATTGCTAGACATGTTAGCGGATTTTTGGTGTCGATGGAGAATATTCTTCGACACCCCCAATGCTATAATTTTAGCTGATATTATTTAATAAATTTACAGCCTTCTTCTTAAAAAAAAAAATCCTCAAAATAGTCGGCTAAATGTGTTAAAATGAGTAATGTTCTTTCTAGATATAAAGGTATTTTAATAGCAAAGTTCCTGAGTTTTAGAAAAATTAATATCATCGAGATGTGTAAGACCTTTCATGGATAGTATCATAGTATATATACATTAACACTGATGGGTCATATCACAGAGGAGAGGAGTACATATCTTGCTCGACAAAAACAAAATCTGAATCTCAATTGGGTACCTTTCAAATATGCCTTGTGCTAAAAGATCTAATCTAATTCAAATAAAATATCACATCAGAAGATGTTACGAACTATCCTGGTATATATAATTGAGAATCTATCAAGTTGCATCTGCATTCTGTTAATCTTGCCCAAAACTGTCATGTATCGATAAATAAATAAATAAATAAATATATATATATATATATATATAGAGAGAGAGAGAGAGAGAGAGAGAGAGAGAGAGAGAGAGAGAGAGAGAGAGAGAGAGAGAGAGAGAGAGAGTGAGAGCAAAAATTGTGAGAAATTTTAATTAGATTCTAAATTGAATTTCAATTGTTATCTAATTTTGCACCATGTCTTCTATTTAAGTTTTTTTTTTTATAATTTTTTTTTCTAGAGTTAATTTTGTGCAAAAGAAGAAGAGTTTAATATTGATAGACTATAAAAAAATCAAATAAAAAAAGTAAACTCATGTATATATCTAAAAAAAAAAAAAAACTAAAATGACCTAGGTATAATTTGAATTCATATATATATATATTATGGGGACCCGAGGATCAAGGAAGGATTCAACAAGCTGTGACTATCATTATAAAAGCATTCCAAGCCCGAGGAGGAAACTCGCCTGAGGATAGGTGGAGAAGAGACAAAATACTTCCTGGAAGTTCGAATGGAGAGGATGGTGTTTAGAGAGAGAGAGTCAAGGTAGGTGAAAGAAGTTTCTAGTAAAAGCTCACCTACTGCCTCCGCATTAAATGACTGACAATAGTTTTATCAGTTGTATTGATGAGAAAATGACCTAAACAGTAGAATTCATAGCTAAGTAGCTCCTTCTACTACCTTCAACAGAGGTTTAAAGGGGCAAGTGTCCTAAGGAGAGTCGGGAGAATTGTAGATGGAGGGCTAGGATGTAATAAGCTTAGGAGTATATAAAGAAAGAGGACTTCGAGATGAAAGGACGCCCCCAAAAAATATCAGGGAAATAAGATTAGAACAAGAATAGAGAGAGAGAGAGAGAGAGAGAGAGAGAGAGAGAGAGACAATAGTATATATCCTTACGCACGAACATTGTTCTCGTGCGAGATTGTAAAGAACCATTTATATACATAATCTTTGATTTTCATTCATTCCCTCTCTGTCTGAATTCTCGCGCTAAGCCTAACTTGTTTTACCCCACTCTCTTTATAAATATCTATTAGTTTGAGCCTAACTCGACAGCACCAATTTTGCTATTCTTAGTGAGTTTGGGCTGCCAGATTTTCGTGTCCTTACATATATATATATATATATATATATATATATATATATATATATATATATATAATTTTGATTGTTTTTTATTGTACTATGTATACGCACGAGTTATACACTAGTATATTATTAT
This sequence comes from Castanea sativa, assembly GCF_040712315.1. NCBI lineage: Eukaryota > Viridiplantae > Streptophyta > Magnoliopsida > Fagales > Fagaceae > Castanea > Castanea sativa. Next base: position 47,750,369 of record NC_134017.1, on the reverse strand, counting down.
AAAGAAGAAGAAATAGGAATCAGGTGACAATATATTAGAGTTGTGTGTGGCTACGAAATTTTGCCAACATATATGTTAACTTAAGGTCCTATTTATTTTTATTTAAGGTTTTGAAAGTTAAAGATGTGACTGGCACATCCGAAATATTCCTTCGACTTCCCGTAAAATTTGAAGTTTCTCACTTTCAGACCCAAAAAGAATAGACCTGCAGGCTTCTCAATACTCATCACTCTCTTTTTATCTCTTTCTGCAGAGCAATATGACACCAAAAAAGAATAGACATGCAGGCTTCTCAATTCTCTCATCACTCTCTTTATCTTTTTCTGCAGAGCAATATGACACCAACTCCCCAACCTCAGACTGTTTCTAATCACCACTCACTCTCCACCCCTTCTCTCACTAATACGAAGGTAGACCAGCTTACCCTAACTGATCATGTTAGAATTTGTAAGTAAAATACGAGTACTATATTATGTAATTAATAGACATATACATACATATAATCCACGCACAATAAAAACATACATAATTTTTTATATATATTAAAATAGCTTTTATTTACTATTTGGAACAAAATTATTCTAGAAAATACTTTTTTTTTTAATTATAAGTAAAAAAATGTACTAAACATTTTCTGTGTTGTACATTTGTACAAAAATATTCTAAACTAACTAAACATTGATACTTTTATCGATAATTATAATTATTAAAATCAGTAATTTTTTCTTCTTAAATTTACCCTGTTAAAACAATTTCTAAAGACGCCCTATAAGGTACAATAGATGTTTTTTTCTTCTTCAAATCATATTACCATGCCCTCCACACCCTTTAAAATAATTTATTATCATATTAAATAGTTTCAAGTTTCAAGAGCCATTTACTTCAATTGGAATTGTTACCTGCTCATATTTTCAATTGAGATATTTAGGATGCAAATCCCTCCAATGCTCCTACCCCCAACCATCGAATTATCAAAAAAAAGAAAAAAAAAGAAAAGAAGTTTCAATTAATCCATATCCAAATAAAACTAACAAAATAAAAAAGCTCCACCTAAAAGGAAAGAATTAATTTAGAGATAATTCACCTTAAATTCTCAAATTAAATTCAACGATACACATAAATTATGTTTTGAATTGAAATTGTGTTTTGAAGTCATAATTTCAGCTCAAAAACTAAATCGTGTGTACTTTGTGCCTAGTAGACACTGTCCTAAAACATTACATCCTCCACCTCCATCTCAACATTTTCACTCCCTAGACTAACAAAGCTATAATGCTCTTTCCTATCCACAGCCATGGCCAAACCTAATTCGCACCATACACGATTGAATATATTTTAGTTGGGATGCTATAGGACCACAGCACTTTGTGCTTCCCGTTTGCAGTTGAAACCCTTAAAACCCATCACAGGCCGAAAGTGACTCCCACCCCTACAACCACTGATCAACGACACTGAAACAAGACCTATCAAAATAATTCGTACCACAATACATAGCCTCGAACAATTACAAAATTTCTCACACGACAATAGCCACTCATCCCAATATATATATATATATATATATATATATATATATATATATATATATATATATATATATATATATATATATATATAAGAAAACCAAGACTACAATTAAAAACCAAGAAAAATGATGCATGGGCACTAAAATGAACTCCCTCATAAATTGTTGGTCCTTTATTCTATTTTAGGATGTTCCAAAATATATCTCTCAATAATTTCCTAACTGACATGTTAATTTGTTTAAAATAGTCAATGCTAATCTTTCACTAGAGTTTAAATTAATGAAGATAGTTTCGGAAAATTAGACATTTAATTAAAAGACAATTTATTGTAATGATATTTACAAAAAAGTTAGAACTTTAGATAGCATAAAAAATATGGGATGGAAATAGTATTAAATTAGTTGTGGGTTTTAGTTATCTCAATTGATAAAGTCTTTAATGGTTGAATAAGAGATCTGGAGTTCAATCCCTGCTTATACCAAAAACCGATTGGTGTTTTGGTCTAATGATAAAGAGTAATTATCAAGAACGGATGTCATAGGTTGAAATTTTTCTCTAAAAAAAAAAAATAGTTGGTACTCAATAGCTTGTGCGAGATAGGGAAACGTTATTTCTTTTATTTTTTTTACTTTAAATATAAGATTGATGATTATGATAATTATTAATAAGCATTTATTATGATTTAGTTGCATATGGAACTATTGATTCTACCATTTAAAGAAGAGTCCAAATTTAGTAAGGATGTGGTGTGAAATTCATATTTGAGAAATGCTAACGAATGCCCTTAGGGTATTGTTCAATAATCTATTTAAAGAAAATTTTTATGGGGAAAAAAAGAAAAATCATTAATGTTTTGACAGTTTTTTTTATTTTCTATAAAAGTGATATCAAAACTTTCCTAAAATGAATTGTTAACCAATGCCCTAAGGGGCATTCGTTAGCATGATCCTTCATATTTTACACTATCCAATAAGAGATTGTCACATTAGTTTTTTACTTAAAATTTAATAGATTCGACTATACATAATAACATCTCAATAAATTCACAGTTAAGTTGGATTTTCAAATGGATATTATAATTGATCAAGTGTGATTATGTCTATTATTTGATATGTAATATGATGATGTGACATATTAGAATTGAAGGGGTAAAACTCAAGTTTTATACCACATCTTTATAGAATTTAATCTTTTTAAAGAAAATATGATGTGGTAGTATTCTCATAGAGGATTTAAACTTTGAATATAATCTAAATTCAATTATTTATATATATATATATATATATATATATATATATATATATATATATATATATATATATATAATGATGTGTAAAATTGTGAGATCTCATATATTTTGGTGGCAAGATATTATAAAATAAATCAAAAGGTTTTTATTTTTATTTTTTTAAGATAGTTATGTTTTCAGTTTTATATATAATAGATTATAGATGATAGATGATAGATGATCGAAATGTACCTTATAAGGATGTTTGTGCTTTTTTATATAATTTAAAAGTTAAAAGTTAAAAACATAAAAAAGATGGCTAATTAAGGCTCCTTTTTTGGGACACTCAATATTCGATCCTCTTATAATTCAATGTTTTACTATTTATATCAAATATTATTATATTCAATTTTCTTATTTGTAATACTTAATTTTTTTTTTCTTTAATCAAACAGATGTTTTTATAATATAGATTATTACAATATTTGCTAGAACTCTTAGCCATATCTTACCATCTATCCTTTTCATGAGCCTGAGGCATTGCTTTAATGGATTGATGTGAAAGATAATAATATCCTCTCTCTCTCTCTCTCTCTCTCTCTCTCAACTATTTATTAATGTTATACTACTTAATTATATTTTATTAGAATAATATTTAGAAAATCCCACAATTATGTCACCACACATTTTTTGTTCTTAACATAAATAGTAAATTTAATATTAACCAGGTATTATTTACTTAATGGTCCATAAACTAATGTTTTGTATATAATTTTTAAATTATACACAAAAACTAAAAAAAATTAAATATGTTAAAAATAAGATAGCTATTAATTTCTAATCATATTAATGTTTTGCAAGTATAAAAGGTATTAGGAAAAATAGTTTTTAGTGCTTTATTTTTAGAGTCTAGTTGCCCAAATTGTGGAATCCCCTTATACTAAAATAATTTCTATAGAAAATTAATAAGATGTGTATTATTAACAAAATATACACTTGAAGCATGTTAGGGGTCAATATCATGTTTTACTTGTTATATTTTTACAAAAGTTATAATTTTTTATTAGGTTAATATTTATAAAAATTTTCCATTGGACCATACATTTAAAAAAAAACAAATTTAATATGCATACTAAATTTTATGTTAATTGGAAAATATTTACTATTTTACATACAAACTCATGTTTTGTCTATAATCTTAAAGTATAATAAAAATTTTAAAATTTAAAATTTTTATAGATGAGATAATTATTAAGTTATGATTATCTTATTATTTTGTAAGAATAAAAGCTATATAAATATAAATTTTTGGTTTTTAAACTTTCGATTTGTACAATTAACCCTCTTTGCATTAGGTTTATGACAAATCAAACATTCGTCAATATTTCATAATAAGATTAACAATTTTTTTTTACATGAAATGCATAATGCATATGATAACAACGGTAATTTATTAGCGTTTTGATAGAAAACATGCTTACATGACACGGTTAAATTCAACCTCCCTTAAAAGTTACTATAGTTTTTTTTAGTGGAGTTTGTGGTATAACTTTTTGTTAGAATCTCATTCTTTCTTCTTTGTATATATGTGTCTATTTCTAAAAATAAAAAAGAAAGAAAATGGGTAATTATCCACATTGATTAAGAGAGTGTTTTATATAATGTAATTTTTCTTATCTTCCTTTAAAAGTTTCATTGCTTTTAAGTGAAATTTGTGGTGTTTTTTTTTTTAATTTTTTTTTATTTTTAACCTTTAATTTAACTAGCACTATTTTAAAAAATAGAATAAATAAAGATGTGGGGTAAAGGCCGAAAATAACTTACACCCTTATCATCAAACCAAACAACGAAATTTCTTCATCCCCTTCTCCTTTTCCTTACATCATCTCTTCCCTCGAACCAAACAAGAGTGCTATATGCATATACATATATATTCCATACGTATATATTCCATACTCTTGTGTTGTGTATTCCATTCCATCTCATCTAATGTATTCCTAAACATGATTCTACTCCGCCGAAAACTTCCCGCAAAATTTCAAATTCCTTTCTCTTCCAGACCCAAAAGAAGAAAAAAAGACGTTGCTCCTCATCTCTCTCTCTGTCACTCTCTCTCTCTCTCTCCCTCCATAAAGCAATGACAATTGACACCAACACCTCAACCTCAGAACCTTTCAATCACCACCAAACTCCACCCCTTCTCACTACTACAAATATGCATGCACCCCCACTCCTTCACTCACACCACCACACCCTCCTACCTGGTGCTAAGGGTTTATTCATATCAAACCCAGCATCCATACTCTAATGAAAAGTGAAACTGAAACTGAAACAAACATGATGGAGCCTGAGCATGGGGTTCCTGCTGTTTGCAATTCTTGTGGTGAGCATGACAATACTGCGGAGGTGTTTATGGCTTGCCATGTGTGCAATTTCTCCATTTGTAAGGCTTGTGCTGACTTGGAGATTAAGGAGGGGCAGAACCTATGCTTGCGCTGTGGTGCTCCATATGCTGGTATATCTCTAACTTCAAATTTCTTAACTTAGTTTTTCTTTTTTTTTTTTTAATAACTACATGTGGGTTCTTAAAATTCTTGCATATGATTATCAAAATGATATGTTTATCTTTGCATTAGTGCTTTATGATTTTATTACTTGTTCCATTAGTTGATACCAAGATATATATAGGCTAAATCAACAACATTATCTGGTGATCACTTGTAAAAAAAAAATTTAGACATTGTGGATAATATTATAGGTTGGGAAAAACTAAGATCCAGTTTTTTAAGTGTTGTATATTAAATTTTCCAATTAAATTCAATCATGTGGCTACATATCTCAATAAGGTACTGGGATGAATTTAATTGTTGTGAGTGGAAGATATCACCTTTGTGTTACATTGGCTAATGCAACGGCACAGTTGGATTTACTTAATTGGGAGACCTAAGGTATGACAATTAAATAATTTTATCTAAGTTTTACCCTAATTAGGGTTCATATTTTTAGTCAAGTATTTCTATTTTTGATGGGCTGACATTTCTTTGGGTAGTACATCTTTAGTAGTGATTAATACTCTAGTAGACTTTTTAGTTCTAATGAAAATGCACTGAAGGAAAGAAAGTATCACCATGGCTTCTTTTATTATTTTCAAGCATTTTCTTCAATTTCCCTTTCTATTTCAGAAAATTACGTTGTAGAGGGACGTATAAGTCGTTGGGTTAATTTTTAGAAAGAAAAATTGGCTGCTCTAATTTCGGGTGCTATGTGTCTTCTCCATTATACACTCTTCTCATAACCAATAAGCGGGTTGATTGATTTAATATCCAAAGCTAATAGTGTGGTTATGAATTCCCTAGAGAACACAGTGGGTGATGCTGAACTGAAGGAATCAGGCAATCAATCCACAATGGCAGCTCACCCCAATAACTCTCAGGTAAATGCAGTTGCGAGTTCTATGTTTTATATATGCATACATACATACATCATATATAAAAATTTACTAGGGAGGAAGGAGTATGACAGTCAATTTTTGAAGTGCAATGAAAACCCTTGTTATAGTGCTGTTGAGTAAACATTCAACCTTTAAATACATTCCAAAAGTATTAGGATGGCTTATGGTATATCATTCATCTTGGTTTGAACAGGATGTTGGACATCATTCTAGACGCATCAGTAACATGTCTTCCGTGGATATTGGTAAGAAATACTGATATCTTTTTGTCATATTGATCCTTATGTTATGTTCAATTTCAATGGATTTGGAATTTACGTTAACTGGTGTTTTCTTGAAGAAACAAATGATGAATCCGGGCATCCTATCTGGAAGAACAGAGTGGAGAGTTGGAAGGATAAAAAGAACAAGAAGAAAAAGGCTGAAACTAAGGCTGAAATTTTGACTGAAAAGGATGATCAAGTTCAATCTGAACAGCAGATGGGAGAGGAAGAGAAACAGTAAGTTAAAAAGAAAACATAGACAGATTTCAATTATTGGATGATGAGAAACGTAGAAGATAACATGGTTTAAAAAATAAACAAAAGACTTCCTCAATTGTTTTTATTTTCTTAACATAGTTTTTTTTTTTTTTTTTTTTTTAAATGGATTTAAAATATAAACAGTGAGATGGCAAATTATTTGACCATTGTCCATTGATATATCAAAATTCTGTGTTCTACAAGACTAGCATATTAATCAGATGTGGTGGTGCCTTTGCAGGTCCCCAGAGGCTCCAGAAGCACTTTCAAGTGTTATTCCAATTCCACCCAACCAAATTAAACCATACAGAGTTGTTGTAATCACTCGATTGATAATTTTGGCTCTCTTCTTCTATTACCGAATAACACATCCTGTTGATGGTGCTTATGGTCTGTGGCTCACTTCTATCATATGTGAGATCTGGTTTGCTCTTTCTTGGATATTGGATCAGTTCCCTAAATGGTCTCCAATCAATAGGGTGACATATATCGACAAGCTGTCTGCAAGGTATACATACTTGTGGCTTTCGATGTCAAAGATGCAAGCTATAATTGTTCACTAGTGCAATAAGATTTTATGCATGTACAAAGCTGGTTCAATAGCATCTGATCCTCCATAAAGCTTGACCTTTTCTTATTAACTTGTCATTTTTTAATTAAACCTGATTACAAACATTGTCAACTGATGTTTCTGAAATTGACCTCAACTCTGTGCTTATATCTTGGCCCCCAATCACGGGTGTCATTTATGTAGGCTTAGGTTGAATCTGCAGGTAATTTAACATGTAAGGTTGCATAAGAAGAGAATATGTATTGAGTAAAACTTTGAACTAAAATATAAATGGGCCTATTAATTGATGAACATTTTAACAAAAATATGATAGCTAAAGTTTGAACCAAAATACATACATGGGATGGTTAAACTCACTACCATATCAGGTTTGAAAAAGAGGGTGAACCCTCCCAGCTCGCTTCTGTGGATGTCTTTGTGAGCACAGTTGATCCAATGAAAGAACCACCATTGATCACTGCCAATACTGTGCTTTCCATCCTTGCAATGGACTACCCCGTGGATAAAGTCTGCTGCTATTTGTCTGATGATGGAGCTTCCATGCTTTCATTTGAATCTCTTGTTGAAACGGCTGACTTTGCAAGAAAGTGGGTACCATTCTGCAAAAAATTTGCTATTGAACCACGTACACCTGAGTACTACTTTGCACAGAAGTTTGACTATTTGAAGGATAAAGTTCAACCTTCTTTTGTGAAAGAACGTAGAGCAATAAAGGTAAGCAACTGAAATGCTGTCTAGCTACAACTTCTCAATTACTAATTCCACTTTGACATCTTAAGGATTTTGATTCAATTCACATTAAACTTATGGCCAGCAGATTCTGCTTCTCTTAAGTGTAATTGTTGGTAAACTTATGTATTATTGTGTCTCGAAAACTAATCAGTCTCAAAATTGGTTCTATTTTGCTACAGAGAGATTATGAAGAGTTTAGAGTGCGCATTAATGCTTTAGTAGCAAAGGCTCAAAAAAAACCAGAAGAAGGTTGGACTATGCAAGATGGAAGACCTTGGCCAGGGAATGACAGTAATAACCACACAGGAATGATTCAGGTAAGCGTAGCTTATAGCTATATTTTTTGAATAAAATTTCAATTAATAGTATAACATTTAGTGGTTTATCTTACATTTCAGGAAGCATTTAATATATAGAATGAAACAAGGCTTTTTCTCAAACTAATTCTTGGGCTGAAAACTTTGAAGCTTAAGGCCATTACTTGAAGATCTCGTCCGCATTTACTTGCAATTATGGAAACATAATTTCTGAGTGGATAGAATTTCTTCTTTTCTCTCGCCAAATTACAAATTTTAGCAACTATTAGTCCATTAATGTTTTTACAGATCTTCTCAGAAAAATGCTTTTACATGGTACATCCCTGTTTGTAAAATACGAGTTTTTAACTATGGTATTTTTTTTCATCGATTCAGGTTTTCCTTGGACATAGTGGTGCCCATGATGTAGAGGGAAATGAACTTCCTCGACTGGTCTATGTATCCAGGGAGAAAAGACCAGTCTACCGACACCACAAGAAAGCTGGTGCTGAAAATGCTCTGGTATGTTAACATAGTTTCACAAAATTAATGATTGGCGTTGGAACTCTTAACATTACAATAACACTTTAATGGTTGGATTTACAGATTAGGGTGTCTGCGGTTCTTACAAATGCTCCCTACATCCTCAACCTTGATTGTGATCACTATGTTAACAATTGCAAGGCAGTTCGTGAGGCGATGTGCTTCTTGATGGACCCACAAGTTGGTCGGGATGTATGCTATGTGCAGTTCCCTAATAGGTTTGATGGAATTGATCGTAGTGATCGATATGCCAACCGCAACACAGTTTTCTTTGATGTAAGTTTAAAGATAGCACGTATGGATTTATCCGTTGTTTTTGTTAGTTTCCTTATAAGCACTTGTCTATATTATGAAAGTAAGAAATATAAATTTCAAAGCTGTCAGACTATCAGAAATTCATCCATCATAGACAGATCTTTATAAAAGTTAATTGATCAATCAAGTTGGGAGTTTTATTGTCAAATGATTAAAAAAATAGAGGAAAATAAGTTTCTACATTAATATATGGTGAGTATTTCAGGATTTGGAAACTGGTTTATAACTTCATATATGGTAAATATTAAGGATTCAGAAGCATTTCGATTCAAGCTGTGTTTTTTAGTTCAAGTCCAACTCAAATTTTACTCTCTCAATTTATGAATAGAAGTAGATTTATTATCCCATTTGAAAATCGACATATCACATTTTCAAAATAAAATAGAAGAATGGGAGGAAAAAAATATTATGCTGTGATGGAGTCCCAGCATAATTACCAAAGTATTCAGCCTTCTGAGTTTTGAGAATCTCTTCATTCCAATTTCAGATTAATATGAAAGGACTAGATGGCATTCAAGGACCAGTTTATGTGGGAACAGGTTGTGTTTTCAATAGGCAAGCACTTTATGGCTATGGACCTCCTTCTTTGCCTGGCTTACCTACGGCTCCTCCCCCATCCCGCTCATGGTTTGGCAAGCGCTCCTCCAAGGAGCCCTCTAAAGATCCTTCAGAGGTTTACCGAGATGCAAAACAAGAAGAACTTGATGCTGGCATATTTAACCTCAAGGAGATTGAAAGTAAGTCTAGTTGTGAAGAAAAATAGTTAAACAGACATTTCGTGCAGTAATTAAGATATGCTTGGATTTTTCGTTGCAGATTATGATCAAAACGAGAGGTCATTGCTGATCTCCCAGATGAGCCTTGAGAGAACTTTTGGCACTTCTTCAGTATTTATTGAGTCTACACTAATGGAAAATGGAGGAGTGCCTGAATCTGCTGACCCATCAACATTGATCAAGGAAGCAATTCATGTCATTAGCTGTGGTTATGAACAGAAGACTTCATGGGGAAGAGAGGTACATTCTTTTTATTCTTGCTCTCATGTGGCAATTTCATGCTTCCCTTCTTGGTTGCCAATATGTTCGGATGTTATTGTAATAAGCTGTACTGCATACATTTACATCTAAACTTTCACCTGAGCATTAACCATTACTAAATTTGACCTTGAAACCCATATAAACCTCTCACTTTTTTGTAATAATTCAAATTTTGTATTCTGACCTCCCAGATTGGTTGGATATATGGTTCGGTCACTGAGGATATTTTGACGGGTTTCAAAATGCACTGCCGAGGATGGAGATCAATTTACTGCATGCCCTTGAGACCAGCATTCAAAGGTTCAGTCCCCCTCAACCTATCTGATCGACTACACCAAGTTCTCCGGTGGGCACTTGGATCTGTGGAGATTTTCCTTAGCAGACATTGTCCCTTATGGTATGGTTATGCAGCAGGCCGCCTCAAATGGCTTCAAAGACTAGCATATATAAACACAGTTGTTTATCCATTTACATCCTTCCCTCTCGTAGTATACTGCACAATCCCTGCAATTTGCCTTCTCACAGGAAAATTTATTGTAGCAACAGATACGGTAATTTCTTGTATTTTCCCTTAAAACTTAGAAATCTTGTGTTTTTGAGGTCTTGGGAGAGGTAGTTTAGACAAATTGATACAAAATAACACTGTGCTACATACAATTATGTAAATGCATCAGATTAATTTTTAAGTAAGCCTGGTATGACTATGTGGTGTTTTTCCAAATTTCATGAAGATGTTGGTCAATAGTCAAAATCAATGAGCACTGATGTATGTTTGATGAACTTAAGCATATAATAAAAAATCCAATCTTGCTACAATTTTTTTAATGTTTATGTTTTCAAACAATGTACTCAAAGAACTTACCTCATGTTATACCTTGTAATTTGTTTCAGATGACCAACCTCGGAAACCTCCTTTATCTTGGCCTTACCACCTCCATCATTCTTACTAATGTGATTGAGATGTGGTGGAGTGGTGTCAGCATTCAAGACTGGTGGAGAAATGAGCAGTTCTGGGTGATTGGAGGTGTTTCATCCCATCTCTTTGCCGTCTTCCAAGGATTCCTCAACCTGATGGGTGGAATTGATACCAACTTCACAGTCACTGCAAAGGCAGCTGATGACATAGAGTTTGGTGATCTCTACATTGTCAAGTGGACAACACTTCTCATCCCTCCAACAACGCTAATCATAATCAACATTGTTGGCATTGTTGCTGGATTTTCCGATGCACTTAACAAGGGAATTGGAGCATGGGGGCCACTCTTTGGCAAGAATTTCTTTGCTTTCTGGGTTATTTCTCATCTCTTTCCATTCATGAAGGGTCTCATGGGTCGCCAAAACCGGACTCCAACCATTGTTGTTCTTTGGTCAGTGCTGTTGGCCTCAGTGTTCTCTCTTATTTGGGTGAAGATAGATCCCTTTGTGAACAAAGTTGACAGCTCAACCATTGCCCCAACCTGCATTGCTATAGATTGTGATATCACTACATGAAGCTTCCCATAGTTTTTGATGATGGTTTTGATTGCCTATTGTTGAGGTGGGAGCCATGTTTAGTTGTTTCTTGACTGTTGTGGCATATTGAAGTAAGTTTTGGACAATATGTAGTTATCTTTTCCTGAGTGTTGGATAATCTCTGAGTGGAAAAGCATTGCCTTGATTGAGCAATATCAAAGTGAGGGGATTGGTATTTCCTTCCATTAATTGAAATTCTATAGGGAATGAATTGACAGAAAAGAACTTGCCTTTTAATTCCTGTCCCATCACTCGAACATTTGGTGCCAAATTCACTCATCATTTATGTTTTAAAGAGAAAATCCCATCACTTTAGCATTCATCTCAGAAATTGTTAAATATCAAACATATCATTACAGTGAAATTAAATGTCATTGAAAAAGATCATTTTATTTGTACCTTATTAGTCAATACAACCATGTATTTGAATTTATTTGAAAAACCTAATGTAAAATTTCTTGTACCTAAATTTTATCCACCTATTGATTAAGACCTTGTATCTACCAGAGAGAGACAGAGATTCCAAAATTGAGATGGAAGTATTTGGGTTAGATTAGAAATCCATTAAATAAGTTTTTTTTTTTTTTAGGAATCCATTAAATAAGTTGAATGTGGGTTGCGAAAAATAGTATTTTCACTACCGCAAAATCATTTCTGCTTAAACAAAATTCATACAAAAAGTTTTTAAGACCCTCGTTAGACACGCTTGAACAAAAACGAGTGAACACAAATGAATCCTTTTTTCTAAATTTTGTGGCCTGGTAGACCAATCAATATGTTTTGTGGTTCTTGTTAACAAAAAGCTCGAACTATTCCTTTTCTTTTTCTTTTTTTCCTTTATTTAAGATATAGTAGAGAGGGGTGTAAATCAAAAGCTGTATGGATTCATAGTGTATGTAGCAAGATTCATAAATAATAAAATAATTAAATTTGTAGCAAGATATTAATGGGCCTTTTACATTGTTTTCCCCCCTTTTTGGGTATTTGTTCTTGAAGATAAATATGGGCCAAGCCCTGGCCTCCCATTTTCTTCTCATAAAGAAACAAATATTAGTGTCAAATTTTAATTTCATATGTATTAGAGACAAGAATTGGATGAAAATTAAGAATGAAATTAAATACAATTTTTATTTTTTTTTTGGGGGAACACGAGGTGTTTTATTTTATTTTTATTTAGATTTAGTTGGTCTGACATGGCAGTGCCAGGTTAGTCTTTCCTTAGACTAGTCTGCAAGATTGGTTGGTTAAAGATGTACCCCTCTCAACCGAAACCATTCCTTACACTTCCCGCAATATTTCAAACTCGTTTCTCTTCGAACCAAACAGATTGACGTTGCCACACTCTCTGTCTCTCTGTCCTCTCTGTCTCTGCAGAGCTGAAAAAATAAGAAAAAGAAAAAAAAAAAAATGACACCAACACCCCAACCTCCATACCCTTTCAACCACCACCTTCAACCCCTTCTCACCATTACAAAAATGCATGTGCCATTGCTTCATACACACCACCATTCCCTACCTTTTGTTGGGGGTCAGTCATATAAAACCAAAAACAGCCCATTGGGTCTCTTAGGAAAAAAGTACTAGAACTGAAGTGAAGTGATATATCAAAATGATGGAGTCTGGAGTTCCTGTTTGCAATTCTTGTGGTGAGCAAGTTGGAGTCAATGCCAATGGGGAATTGTTTGTGGCTTGCCATGAATGCAATTTCTCCATTTGCAAGGCTTGTGTTGACTTGGAGATTAAGGAGGGGCGCAAACTTTGCTTGCGTTGTGGTGCTCCATATGATGGTATTGTATCTCTAACTTCAAATTTCTTGATCAAGTTTATATTTTTTTGGTTAAATTTTTGCATATCATTATGTGGGTAATTGCTATTGAGGTCAGCCATGTGTAGGATAAATTTGACAACATAATCTGATGATCATTTGTACAAACTTAAAAAACTTTTCATAGACATTGATTGAGCCAATACAATTGGGGATATGATATTTTTGTGCTGCTGATTTCTCTTGCATTTGTAATGTTAATAGTTGTTGAAAATCTCGTTAACTTTTCAATTCTAGGGGAAATGTAGGAGAAGAAAGAAAATTCATCCACATGGCTTTGTTTCTCTCCCTATTAAAGTTCTAATATTTTCTCTCTCTACTTCAGAAAAACTGAATTAAACAATTAGGGATGACTTCTAGAAAGAAAAATGGGTTGCTCTAGTTTTGTAGCTATGTGTATTCTCTATTAAACGTGCATTGCTTTGTCTAGTATCCTAAGCTAATTGTGTCTTTGAATTCCCTAGAGAACTCACTGGATGATGCTGAAGTGAAGGTTTCAGGCAATCGATCCACTATGGCAGCTCACCTCAGTGATCCTCAGGTGATTGCTGTTGTAAATTATATTTCATACATATAAAATATAACTCTAGGTGGAAGTAGTAGTATGACAGGCAATTTTGAGGAAGTGCAATGAAAACCCTTTTCCTAGCTATGTTGATTAAACATCCAACCTTTAAATACATTCTAAGAAAGTTTTGATGTTGAAAGCTTGGTATCATTCATCTTGGTTTGTACAGGAAGTTGGACTTCATGCTAGACATATCAGTAGTGTATCCACAGTGGATAGTGGTAAGTAATATTAATTTCTTGTGTTGTGTTGATCTTTCTATTCAATTTTAATAGATTTGTTATTTACATTACTTGGTGTTTTCTTGAAGAACTAAATGATGAATCTGGGAATCCAATCTGGAAGAATAGGGTGGAGAGTTGGAAGGATAAGAAGAGCAAAAAGAAAAAGGCTGCTACTAAGGCTGAAAAGGATAATCAAGTTCCATCTGAGCAGCAGATGGAAGAGAAACTGTAAGTGACAAGAAAGATGAATTTCCAGAGAGTCAAATTATAAGAAATGTAGGGTGGTTTAATACATAAATAAAAAAGGATAACTAGAGGGACAAGTTTTTAAAATTTGTTTGTAAAATACTACTGAAATCATGCATGGCTTAAAGCTTTTTCCTATGGCTATGGTCTTTTTCTTTGTGGTCATGCTATCAAATCCTTTGTACGTTAAGCCATGGATGAAAGGAACTATCTGTTTATTAAGCCCTTGATGAATTAATTTGCTTAGTTAAATTTTTTTCCTCATGTGGTTTCTATTTTGTTCTCACCAAATTGGCAATGATTTTTCTCTGCTAGAAACCCTTAATTGCAATAAAAAATGGATCAGCACACACAAAATATTTTCAATAAGAATCAACTTCCTATCTTTTTCTTTAGCATCATATAAATGGTTTTTTTTTTTTTTTTTTTTTAATGAAGGTGTGAAAAAAAATCATAGTGGTGCTTTCTGCTGTATGATATTCTGAAGGGGAACAGAGCAAATTCATTGCATTTTTTAGTCTCTGTCTTTGACCATTCCCCATTGATATATCAATTTTTAATTTGTTCTACAAAACTAAATATATTAATCGGATATTTCCATTGCTTTTTCAGGTCCCCAGATGCTGCACAACCACTTTCAGCTATTATTCCGATTCCATCCAGCAAGCTCACACCATATAGAGCTGTTATAATCATGAGATTGATAATTTTGTCACTCTTCTTCCATTACCGAATAACACATCCTGTTGATAGTGCTTTTGGTCTGTGGCTCACTTCTGTCATATGTGAGATATGGTTTGCTTTTTCTTGGGTATTGGATCAGTTCCCTAAATGGTCTCCAATCCAGAGGGAGACATTTATTGACAGGCTGTCTGCAAGGTACATACATCACTCTTATATGGGTGACTGTAGATGTCAAAGATGATAGCTGTAATTGTTTGAAAGTTTTAGTAGTGCCACAAGATTTTTTGTTTGAAAGTGTTCGATAGTATCAGATCCTCTGTGAAACTCATACTTCTCTCATTTAACTTGACATTTTAGCATTAAACCTGGTCAAGCATTCTCAACTAATGTTCTTAATCTTGATCTTATGTCTCCTTTAACTATATTATTATGTATTGGGCCCTGAATCATGGTCTCATGTCACCTATGAATCACATGTCAAGCTTAGTAGGCTTAGGCTGATACTGCAAGTAATTTAACGTAAGGTTACAAATGAAGAGAATTAGCATTCACTAAGTGGCATATAGTAATGGATCTACTTTATTGAAAAACTTAAAACATAATTATGAAAGCTATTTCTGAATACATACATGGGATACTTAAACTCACTTCTATGTCAGGTTTGAAAGAGAGGGTGAACCCTCCCAGCTTGCTGCTGTGGATTTCTTTGTGAGTACAGTTGACCCTTTGAAAGAACCACCGTTGATCACTGCCAATACTGTGCTTTCCATCCTTGCTGTGGACTACCCTGTGGATAAAGTCTCCTGCTATTTGTCAGATGATGGAGCTGCCATGCTTTCATTTGAATCTCTTGTTGAAACATCTGAATTTGCAAGGAAGTGGGTACCGTTCTGCAAAAAATTTGCAATTGAACCACGTGCACCTGAGTTTTACTTTGCACAGAAGATTGACTATTTGAAGGATAAAGTGCAACCTTCATTTGTCAAGGAACGTAGAGCAATGAAGGTAAGCAACTGAAATATCTGGCTACAACTTGTCAATTGCTCATTCCACTTTGATATGTTAATGGATTCTTAAGTTGTAATAATGGTCTCTAAAAGCAGCCATCTCAAATTTTGGTTTTCATCTTGTTACAGAGAGATTATGAAGAGTTTAAAGTGCGGATTAATGGTTTAGTAGCAAAGGCTCAGAAAACGCCAGAAGAAGGCTGGACAATGCAAGATGGAACATCTTGGCCAGGGAATAACACCCGTGACCACCCAGGAATGATTCAGGTAAATCTATCTTATAGACAATTTTGTGGTTTACGCTTTTAGTTAATTGTGCAATATCTAGCTTTTAAATATCTTACATTTCAGAATCATCTAATAGCTAGAAACAAACTAGGACTTAACTAATCCTTAAGCTGTAGGTTTTGAAGCTTAAGGCAATTACTTATAAGTTGCCTATGGATTTTTTATTTAAAACTATTATTATTCAAAGATAATTTCTGAGTGGATATTTTTTCTTCTTTTCTGTTGTCAAAGTACTTCAAGTTTTATCAACTATCAATCCACATCAGTTCTTACATCTCTTATTAGATAATGTTTTCAACTGCTGCCTCATAGTTTGAAAATGTAATAATCTTCACGTATGGCATTTTTCCACCCACTTCAGGTTTTCCTTGGACATACTGGTGCCCATGATATGGAGGGAAATGAACTTCCTCGACTGGTCTATGTATCCAGAGAAAAGAGACCAGGCTACCAGCACCACAAGAAAGCTGGTGCTGAAAATGCTCTGGTACGTTCACATACTTTCTCAAAATTAATGATTTGCATAGGAACTCAAACATTACAATTTATTTGAATGGTTGGATTTGTACAGGTTCGAGTATCTGCAGTTCTTACCAATGCTCCCTACATCCTCAACCTTGACTGTGATCATTATGTTAATAATAGCAAGGCGGTTCGTGAGGCAATGTGTTTCTTGATGGATCCACAAGTTGGTCGAGATTTATGCTACGTGCAGTTCCCTCAGAGGTTTGATGGCATTGATCGCAGTGACAGATATGCCAACCGAAACACGGTTTTCTTTGATGTAAGTCTAAAGCTAGCATATCCCCTCCATTTGTTTTAATATTTTCCTTATAATGACTTATATTTTAAAGAAATAAAAATATTATTTCTTTTTCAAGTATATCAGAAATTCATCCGTCACAAAAGATTTTATCAAATTTAGCTTATAGATATGCTTGGGAGTTTTGGTAATTAGGTCAAACTATAAAAATAAATAATTGAGTTGTGTTGAAGTCCAACTCACAAATTCCGTCTTCAATTGATGTATAGAAATAGATGCATTGTACTAATTGCCTTTTAACATGTCATTTTTAAAAATGAAATAGAATCATTTGAGGGAAACGAGCTAATGCCACAATGCTGATATTGGTCCATGCATAATCATAAAAGTTGGAGCCCTCTGAGTTTTGAGAATCTCTTCATTTCAATTTCAGGTTAACATGAAAGGATTAGATGGCCTTCAAGGACCAGTTTATGTGGGAACAGGTTGTGTTTTCAATAGGCAAGCACTTTATGGCTATGGGCCGAGTTCTATGCCCAGCTTACCTAAGTCTTCCTCCTCATCCTGCTCATGGTGTGGCTGCTGCTCTTGTTGCTGCCCCTCCAAGAAGACTCCTAAAGATCCCTCAGACGTTTACCGAGATGCAAAACGGGAAGAGCTAGATGCGGCAATCTTTAACCTCAGGGAGATTGATAGTAAGTATAGTTATTGAGGCCATTGGATTAAGGCAAATAGTTTGTAGTTTTCAATAATTAATATATTTTTGGTTTTCTTTGGGCAGATTATGATGAGCATGAAAGGTCAATGCTGATCTCCCAGATGAGCTTTGAGAAAACTTTTGGCTTGTCTTCTGTATTTATTGAGTCTACACTAATGGAAAATGGTGGAGTTCCTGAATCTGTCAACCCAGCAGCATTGATTAATGAAGCAATTCATGTCATCAGCTGTGGTTATGAAGAAAAGACCGCATGGGGAAAAGAGGTGGACTTTTTTATTTTATTCTTGTTCTCATTTGAAAATCATGTGCTATTATTGCAATTATTCTAGCATGTGAATTCATTACAATCTTTACAAAATTTATAGATAGAATTTTAGTTCCGATTTCAGTTTTAATTACAGCTGGCTTGGGTGTGGCCTTCTGCTGGGGAAAGTTTCCTTTCCTTCTTTGTTGCCCATCCGTTATTATCTTTTGGCTTTAAGTTGTGTTGCATTTACCTCTAATCTTTTACTTGAGCGTTAACCATTACTGGATCTTACCTTCTCACCAATGATTAATTCACAATTTTTATTCTGACTTCCCAGATTGGTTGGATATATGGCTCAGTCACTGAGGATATTTTAACTGGTTTCAAGATGCACTGCCGAGGATGGAGATCAATTTACTGCATGCCCGTAAGGCCTGCATTCAAAGGTTCAGCCCCTATCAATCTGTCTGATAGATTGCATCAAGTCCTCCGGTGGGCACTTGGGTCTGTGGAGATTTTCCTTAGCAGACATTGTCCCCTATGGTATGGGTTTGCAGGAGGCCGCCTCAAATGGCTTCAAAGACTAGCGTATACAAACACCATTGTTTATCCATTTACATCCCTCCCTCTCATTGCCTATTGCACAATTCCTGCAGTTTGCCTTCTCACCGGAAAATTCATCATACCAACGGTAATTTCTTGTACTTCCTGTTGAAAATTTACAGATAGTGTGCTTTTTTATCTTCAGTAGTTATCAAAAGTAATTGAAGAATTTGAAATAGTTAGACAATTATTTGCAACGTAAATTCATTATTTGAAACCATATCAGGGGGTGGCTTTATTAGATCGTTACATAATAACATTGGCCAACATAGAAACAAAGAAAAAGTTGGATGCAATTTATACATTTGAAACAAGAATGAAAAATGCATCAGTTTACTTTTTTACTAGGCCTTGTATGACTATAGGGAGCTCTTCTTAACTTCCTAAAAAAGAGCTTTGTCAATATTCAAAATCAGTGACCACTGAAGTAATGTTATTAACTTTGACATTTGATTAAAAATTTAACCTGGCTACATTTTTATTTCTCATGATTATAGTTTGAAACTATTTACTCATAGAACTTACTTCACATGACACATTGTATTTTGGTTCAGCTTTCCAACCTAGCAAGCACCCTGTTTCTTGGCCTTTTCATGTCCATCATTGTGACCAGTGTGCTTGAACTACGGTGGAGTGGTGTCAGCATAGAAGACTGGTGGCGTAATGAGCAGTTCTGGGTGATTGGAGGTGTTTCAGCCCATCTCTTTGCTGTCTTCCAAGGTTTCCTAAAGATGTTAGCTGGAGTTGACACCAACTTCACTGTCACTTCAAAGGCAGCTGATGATGGAGAGTTTGGTGAGCTCTACCTTGTCAAGTGGACAACAGTTCTGATCCCTCCAACAACATTGATCATAATCAACTTGGTTGGTGTTGTTGCTGGATTTTCGGATGCACTTAATAAAGGGTATGAAGCTTGGGGACCTCTCTTTGGCAAGGTGTTCTTTGCCTTCTGGGTGATTCTTCATTTATACCCCTTCCTCAAGGGTCTCATGGGTCGCCAAAACCGAACACCAACCATTGTTGTTCTGTGGTCAGTGCTTTTGGCCTCAGTCTTCTCTCTTGTTTGGGTGAGAATTAATCCTTTCGTGGGAAAAGCTGATAATTCAAGCCTTTCCCAAGGCTGCATTTCTATAGATTGTTAGGTCACTATAAGGAAGCTTCCCAGACAATACAGTTGAAATTTGGTGGTGATTTTGATTGCCTATTATTAATGTGGGAGTCCTGATTAGCTCTTTCTTGATTGTTGAGGCATATTGATGTAAGTTTTGGACATTATGTATTTGATCTCTTTCATTATGTCGGATAATCAGTGTGTAAAGAAGCATTGCCTAGAGCAATATCAATGTAAAACAAGGGTTATTGTTTCCTTCCGACAAGGATTATCTTGAAATTTTAGAATGAAATGGTAGAAAAGCACTTGTCAGTTTCAAAGCAATATAGAGGAAACCACGCAAAAAGCTGGAAAGTGTGCAAAAAGCTGGTAATATTTTTTTTTTTTTTGAGAGAGAGAGAGAGAGTTTCAATCTATAACATTCGCTCCTGATAATAATTCTTGACACCAATTAGTTTTTGGTGTAGATGGAGATTGAACTCCAGATCTCTTATACAATTATCAGAGACTTTTATCAGTTGAGCTAACTGGAACTCACTAATCTAGTAATAATTGAAATGCACTTCAAATATCAAATCATTGAAAATTGAACATGATTAATTTAATTTATTAAAAAATTATTAATTTGTGTATCCATAATTATTCATTGCAGTTTTGTGATTGACATATTATCATTCAGCAGCTAAGTTTCAACATGTTAGATAAAAATAGCAACTAAAAGTCTAAAACAATTGAGTAGGATAAATGGAAAAAAAGATTATTCAAGTTAGAAACTAATGACACTAAAATTCAATTACATGAAGTATCCAAACGAACATAAATATCTTTCAAAAAAAAAAGAACATAAATAGGAATAGACGATAGTAACAAATTAAAGATGCAAGAAATTAGTGATACTGAATTCAATAGATTCAAATTGTGAGAAATTATTAGGTCCACTAAAGGACTGTTGAGGTGGTCCTCTCTGATCATTTTAGTGGTTGGAAGAACCACTTTAGCTGTTCTCTTAGTGGACCTAATAATTTCTCTCAAATTGTCTCATTTAATTGAAAAATAAATATAAAGATAGGTCAACATGCTGTAAAACCTTTGGATTCTACGGCAAACTCCTATCAATGAATATTCTAACTTTCCATATAAGCAAAACAGCTACAAAACAATTTGGCACTAACAAAAAATGAACCAAAAATATTTTGCAACCATACTAGAGCATATGTAGAGAGGAACAAATCTTAATTTTTTATTATAGTTGGAAGACCAACCAATATTCAGAATAGCTTGAATATTACATATGTACTCATAACAAAAGAATCGAAAACTAAATAAATCCATAATCAGGGCTGTAAAGAGAAACAGAGAGTGTCTAAGCCTCTAAGGCATTGGCAGCATGAAGGTTTGAGGATGTTGTGTCTATTGCCGTCCAATCCCA
The DNA here is from genome assembly GCF_040712315.1 of Castanea sativa. Taxonomy (NCBI): domain Eukaryota; kingdom Viridiplantae; phylum Streptophyta; class Magnoliopsida; order Fagales; family Fagaceae; genus Castanea; species Castanea sativa. The sequence goes on along the minus strand of NC_134017.1, from coordinate 47,728,924 downwards.
TTCCCATGGGCGTGATTCAAATTCTAACGATGAAACGTAAGCCCCCAACTGTTCTAATTTGATGTCATCAATGTCATCCGCAAACTTAGTGTTAGTCATTCCATCTTTCTGTTGCTCAAATATTTCTACAGAATGCTCTTCATTTTGAATGACCTCTCGTGTAAGCCTGTCTTCTTTTTCCTTATTTCGTTGGCTTTCGATCCTACAAATCACGTAATCCTCATACTGCAAGAAAAAAATATGTTGATTAAGTGTTGTTTAATAAAAGCTAAAAAAAAATATTGATAAAATCATTAAGGCTACAAAAGGAAAATCAGAAACAATAAACTAAAGACATTTATATAGAAATAAATAAGAACCAATTTTTTTAACGGAGAGAAGTGATAAAAATACAAATCTTACTCTTATTAACAAGTCAATCAATCAAATGACACCAAATACACTAGAGAGATTCGGAAGGCAATATCAAGATTCCCATAACATCATAACCATTTAGGAAACCAAGCCTACAATGTATTTATGCATATACTTAAAGCAAAGTAGCACAATCCATGCAATATAAACACCATGGCAGTAAGATATTCGTAACCCCGATAACGAAAAGCACAACCCAGTTATCTAAACAACAATATACCACAAAATATTATGTAGCATGATAAATACTAAATAGATAAAATCTTTAAAAACGAAAAAAATACATATGTAGCATGAGTCAACATTTAGGTTTGCTTGGAGTTACCACCAAACAACGAAAACCACTAAAAGTTAGCACTAGTTTAATTGACTCCTAGTGTTGGTTGGAGTTGAAACTAGAGTACAATATTTTGCTTATATAGAAAAATTAAACCCTAGTTCTATTTGGCCAAGAATACCCTAATTACCTTATTACAAAATAAGGTTATTTTCAAATATTAAAATATTCATAGACTAAAACATAAAAATACAATTTTAGCAATTTTTAACAACCCAATAATCTAAACAACCAATAGCACATAATATCATTCAAACATCGAAACTCCAAATTAACGATAACACTAGAATGCAACAAAGAAACTTTCTTTCCTTCAAACAAGGAAAACCACTCAAAGTTAGCACTAGGTTAATTGACTCCTAGTGTTGGTTGGAGTCGAAACTAGAGAACAATATTTTGCTTATATAAAAAAATTAAACCCTAGTTCTATTTGGCCAAAAAAACCCTAATTACCTTATTACAAAATAACCTTAATTAATTTCAACTATTAAAATACTCATAGACTAAAACATAAAAATACAATTTTTGCAAATTTTAACAACCCAATAATCTAAACAACCAATAGCACGTAATATATATCATCCAAACATAGAAACTCGAAATTAACGACAACATGAGAATGCAACCAAAAAAAAAAAAACTTTCTTTCTTTCAAAATTTTTAAAGATAGCTACCTGTTTATTGCGTAGGAGGCTCCCCGCCAGTCTAAACTCATGCATTACCCATCGGCCGATGGTAGATTTGAGCCCTTTGTGCGGCATATAAGTAAGACTTCTCATAGAGCCAATTTGGTTCTTCTTAGCTTTATCTCGATATATTGGCTTATCGTTATTGAGTTTCCATGTGCCGTAGGGAGTGCTCCTTTGTATTCTTGAACCATTGGTTGTCACTTTCTTCAGTTTCGTGAAGAAGTAAAGACTACTCTCATCGCTGTCCTTGAAGTATTTCCTCAAACTCCAGGAATCCTTTTCTCCATAGAGATCACACTCGATCAAAACGTCGTTTGAACTCAGCGGCAGTCCATGTACCTTATTGTAGAGATAATGTTCAATAATCTCAACATGCGTTGGTCGAAACCTAAAGCAAGGCAAAAGATCATCTTCGTTACCATAATCCGCCATCATGTTACTCTCAGAGTGAGAGAGATACATTGAGCTAGGTTAATTAGTGTTTTCTTGGGATGGAAGTATGAAAGCAGAAAGAGGCAGCTTATTCTTTTATACTGGAGTATGACTGTCGGTTGAGAATTAAAAAGTAAAGAAATTTTAAAAAAAATTTCCTTGGCCGGTTAGGAGTAGGACTCCGCGCGACTTAGGATTAATTAGGCCTGTGTTTCTCTATCTTTCGTCAAAAAAAAAAAATAAAAAAGATTAGGCAGTTAATGAAAGGGTTTTTGTTATATAAATTATACATAATTAAACAAATTTTTTGGATCACATCAGATTTACTAAAATTGCTCCAATGTACCGAAGAATTTCCATGATTTACTAAAATTCCAATGAAGGGACTAAATATAGAGTAGATTTTAAATCAATTAAAAGTATATATTAAAATAAAAATCTTGTAAATTTTTTATGCCTCAAAAGCATATGTATTAGTATAATATTATGAGGTGAACTAAAAATTAAATGATATCGGTTTTGTATAGATTATAGATTATAAATACATGAATTACTTGTTATAAACTTTAATAACCCTCTCAAGACTGAATAAAATTTAATTATTTAGCAAAGTGGCCAAGTCATCTAAAGCTAGACACAATTTTTAAAAAAAATAAAAATAATTTTTTAAGGTTGCACACTGTGATTGATGAAGCCTCATTTTTACATGATCCGTTGCTAACTTCAGTATTATTTTATACCAATTATAAAATATCACCTTAACATTTGTGAAAACAAAAAAACAAAGCAAAAAAACCATTGAATGTAAAAGGTCACTTCTGATAAAGTAAGAGAGGACTTGAGACCTGAAGAGTGAAGAGCATTGTGGTTTGAAAATAAAGGAACAAGGCAACGGCTAGTTCTGTCCAATGGTAACTTGATGCTAAGGTCAAAACGGTCTCATAAGTGAAAACTAAACACTGAAAACATTGTAGCAAAATAATTTTTAAATGTATGAATAGTATCGTGGGACCCATTTTTAATATAAAAAAATCTGTAACGTGAAGTTTGTGGATCCCGTGAACAGTACACGGATCCACAAATGTGCTGAAAAGTCAGCAAATGCGGCTACTGTTCATGCACGGTAACATGAACAGTAGCCTTGTCCCCTATGAAACGCGTGCAGCAGAAGGAAAAAAATAAAAAAAATAAAAAATAAAAAATAAAAAAAAAAACGCTGAAGTCGCAGACGCAATAATTTTCATCCGTATCCAAAATCAGCCTGAGTTGAGTGAAGTTGGAAAACGTCATCGTTTCTAAATAACAGGAACAGTACTGTTTTGACCTTCTTCTATTATGGTTCTAAAGACTTGCTCTGTTCTCCACAATTGCTCAAAGCTTGTTACAAAGACTGATAACAGAGCTTAGATGGTAACTGTATGATAACCGTCCTCCCTTAAAATCTTGAAGTGGTTGCAGAGGTGTTAGGATTGAGTTATGATAGGACCTTCTAGAAGGTTCAGGATTGTATCTATTTGTTTGTGCTATATAAGTAGAGATCTATGTAATGTATTTTCTTGAGCTTGTAAAAATACTTTTTCTGATTCATTGTTCAATAGAGTTCTCCCTTTTCTTCTTTCTCCCTACACCTTCTCTGTTAAAGTTTTTACCATTGTTGATCACCATTGTTGTCCATTGCAAAGCTCAGAATTTCACATGGTATTAGAGCCCTAGATCCATGGCTTCAACAACACCTACAAACTTTGCCCAATCCACACATACAACACCTGTTCTTCCAAACTCTAGACAAACAACTTCCACACAATCTCCATTACTGTTACTTTCCAACATGTCAAACCTCATGTCAATCAAGGTAGATTACACCAACTACATATCAGGGAAGCACAAGTTATTCACTATACTGGAGGCTTATTCTCTGATTGAACATATCGATGGCACTGCACAAAAGCCATCTCCTTTTCTTCTTGATGCTACAGGAAATTCAACCTCTGTTGTGAATCCTGATTTCCAAGCTTGGAAGATCAAGAATAAAGCTTTGCTTTCCTTGATAAATTCAACTCTTACTCCACAAGTTTTCTCACTTGTTGTTGGAGTTACAAGCTCAAGAGAGGTCTGGAACACTCTAGAACAGAGGTTCACCTCTACATCAAGAGCAAACATCTTGAATCTCAAGCTTGAGCTTCAAAGTCTCAAGAAAGGTAATGATTCTGTGAATACCTTTTTGCAGAAGATCAAGATTGCTCATGCTAAGCTACTTGCTATAGGAGTTATTGTAGACAATGAAGAGTTGATTTGCATTGTGCTCAGAGGTCTTCCTAAAGAATTTGCTCATTTCTGCTCAGCAATTCGAACTAGGAGTGAACCTATCACATATGAGCAACTGGCTATTATGTTACATAGTGAATAACAAGCAATGATGGATAACTCAGACTCATTTTCTCATTCACTAGCTATGTTTGCTTCTAATAGCAAATCAAGTAGCACTTCTCAAAATCAGTCTCAGAATCATAGTTCTGGTAGAGGAAAGGGAAGAAATAATTTTAATAGAGGAAGAGGAGTCGGTAGGTACAACCACAATGATGTTCAGCATTTCTCCTCTCAACCAAATTAGAATTTTCAATCATATCAGAATTTTGCTCATGCTTAGAATTTCTCCCCTTAGAACTATCAGAACCAGAATTCTTCACAAAATTTCAAGACTAATCGTCCATCATGTCAAATCTGTGGAAAATCAAGTCATGGAGCCTTGGATAGTTATCATAGGATGGATTTTGCCTATCTAGGAAAGAATCCTCCTACTAAGCTAGCTGCTATGGCAAGTGTGTCCAATGCTACCATCACCAATAATCAAGATCCTTGGCTTGCAGACTCAGGTACTTCTGATCATCTTACTGCCAATCTCAATAACCCTGTAATCCAATCTCAATACAATGGGCCTGAACAAGTTATTGTGGGAAGTGGACAGACTCTTCCAATCAATCATATAGGTAACACAACCCTTCATACCAAATATCACAATTTCACATTAAAAGATGTCCTTCATGTCCCTAGAATAGCAATGAATTTACATTTTGTTCACAAGTTTTGCCTTCAAAATAATTGTTCTTGTCATTTTGATGCTCATGAACTTTTCAGGATATTCTTATGGGGAGACTCCTCTACAAGGGCTTGAGTGAGAATAGTGTCTATCCAATCTACTCTCAAAATTTTCTCAAGCCTTCTGTCTTCAAATCTGCATCTCAATCACAGTCCACTCAATCAGCACAAGCTTCTCCTTTACCTTCTGTTTTTCATGTAAATAGACTTAATAAGTGGCAGTTGTGACATAATAGGCTAGGGCATCCTAGTAATAAAGTGCTTAGTACAGCATTAGCTTCTGTTGATGTATCTTGTACTTCACCATGTAGTGACAATACCACTCCTTGTAAACATTGTCTTCATGGCAAAATGCATCAACTTCCTTTCAATAAATCTGATTTTCAAGCTTTTAAGCCTCTTGCATTAGTCCATTATGATGTTTGGGGTCCTACCCTAATTACATCTGTTAATGATTTCAAGTATTATGTTGTTTTTGTTGATGAGTATTCCAAATTTACTTGGCTATTTCTCTTAAAACTTAAATCTGATGATGTTTTTAAGCATTTTAAAGCCACTGTTGAAAATCAGCTTGACACCAAAATTAAAATTTTGAGAACTAATAGAGGTGGAGAGTTTACATCTAATGCTTTTAAAAACTTTTGCTCCTCCAATGGTATTATTCAACAACTGACTTGCTCACATACTCCTCAACAGAATGGAGTCGCTGAAAGAAAGCACAGACACTTAGTTGAATGTGCTCTTACCTTATTATCACACTCCAAGTTACCCTTACCTTACTGGTCCCATGCCATATCCACAGCAGTCCACATTATTAATAGACTACCTACTCCTATTCTCAAGAATAAATCACCTTGGGAACTGTTATTCTTAACCAGACCTGATATTTCACATCTAAGATCTTTTGGCTGCACTTGTTTTCCCCTTCTCAAGCCTTACAACAATCACAAACTCCAACCTCACACCTCATCTTGCATTTTTCTTGGCTATCCTACATATACAAAAGGGTATATCTATTTAGACCCTTCTACTTCTCGAATATACAGATCTAGACATGTTACTTTTGATGAAAGTGATTTCTTATGTTCTCATTCTTTGTCCAATGGCCCAAACTCCACTTCTTTATCTGCACAGTCCCCCACTTCTTTTGATCAGTCATGCTTTCCTTTCCTCCATTAGTTTCTTATGTTAAATCACTCCACTCCTTCTTCACACACTCCAACCACTTCACCTATTTCATCTAGTTCTCCTATGTCTCAGTCTCTTCACATGTCTACTCCTAATATGTCTCTTCCACGTTCATCTTTTGTACCCTCATCACCTGCTTCTCAGCCTTCTGTCCAACTTGTGTCAGTTCTGTCTCCCTTGGTCTCACCTTCTAATCCTTCCATGTCTAGTCCTACCAATGTCCGTACACCCTTTGATGTCTCACCCTCAGTTCTTCCACAAGTCCCTCCAGTCTCTTCTGTTCAGGTTCCTTCTGTCACTAATATTCATCCTATGGTTTACAAGGTCTAAAGATGGTATTTATAAGCCTAAAGCACTTGCTGCCAAGGCTGTACCTGTTGACTTGAAGTCTGTGGCCAAGCCTGCCAAGACCAAGAAGTTACCTTCAGTTCCTAAACCAAATTATACTCTCACTGAACCTTCTTCCTATAAGGTTACTTCACAGTATCCTCAATGGTGTTCTACTATGGACGAAGAGTTTGCTGCTCTTCAAAGGCAAGGTACATGGTCTTTAGTTCCACCTTCTCCTACTTAGAATGTGGTTGGCTGCAAATGGGTATTTAAGCTCAAGTTGAATAGTGATGGGAGTATTAATAGGTACAAAGCCAAGTTGGTGGCTAAGGGGTTTCATCAACAATATGGTGTTGATTTCGAAGAAACTTTCCGCCTTGTTGTCAAACCTCCAACAGTCAGAATCATACTTTCTCTTGTAGTCCAGTTTAACAGGCCTTTATAGCAGTTGGATGTTAGGAATGCATTTCTACATGGTTTCTTGAGAGAAGAGGTTTATATGGTGCAACCACCTGGTTATGTTGATCCCTCATGTCCTAATCGTGTTTGCAGGCTTTGGAAATCTTTGTATGGACTTAAACAAGCTCCTAGAGCTTGGTTTGATAGATTTTCTAGTCAGCTCTTGCATTTGGGGTTTCATGCTTCCCTTGCTGATTCTTCTTTATTCATTCTCAGACAGAACAAGATTGTGGTTTATTTGTTGGTTTATGTGGATGACATTGTTCTTACTGGGAACAGTCCTCAGTTTTTTACCTCACTGATTGCACAATTAAGTGAAGCTTTTGAACTTAAGGATTTAGTTCCTCTTCACTACTTTCTTGGCCTTCAAATCACCAAGACTTCCAAGGGTTTGTTTCTTAGTCAGACAAAGTATGCTCAGGATTTGATTCTCAAGCATCACATGCTCTCTTCCAAGCCTGCCAAGTCACCCTGTGCTCCTAATATCAGGTTGGTTCCTAATGAAGGGTCCTTTCTTTCCAGCCCTCATGAATATAGAACTTTAGTTGGCTCCCTTCACTACTTAACATTCACCAGGCCTGACCTCAGTTTTGCTGTGCATCAAGTTTGTTAGTTTATGTCTTTTTCCACTGACATTCACTTGGTTGCCGCTAAGCACATTCTCAGATATCTCAATGGCATTCTCAATTTTGGGATTTTTCTCTAACCTGATCCAATTTCTCTCTCTGCCTTTTCAGACTCTAATTGGGTTGATAATCACTTTGATAGGCGTTCTACCATTGGGTTTATTGCTTACTTGGGTTACAATTCTATTACTTGGAGTGCAAAGAAGAAAGAAACTGTCTCCCGATCTTCTACTGAGTCTAAGTATAGAACTTTGGCCTCCACTGTTATTGAGCTCTCTTGGCTTCGCCTAGTGTTGAAAGACCTAGGCCTTTTTCTTCCTTCTCCTCTTAAACTCTGATGTGACAATGTCTCTGCCTTGGCCATCGCCTCCAATCCTCTTTTCCATGCTCATACAAAGCATGGGGAGGTTGATTACCATTTTGATCGAGAGAGAGTTTTACGCCGTGATCTCCAAGTTAAATACATTGCCACTGGGGATCAGCTTGCTGATATATTTGCTAAAAGTCTTTCTTCTTCTCGGTTTATGTTTCTTCACTCCAAAATCATGGTGTCCCTAGCCCCCATGGTTTTGAGGGGGGATGATAAAGTAAGAAAGGACTTGAGACCTGAAGAACATTGTGGTTTGAAAATAAAGGAACAAGGCAACGGCTAGTTCTGTCCAACGGTAACTGGATGCTAAGGTCAAAATGGTGTTGTAAGTGAGACTAATGGCATGTTTGGATGTTTAAAAAAGGTGGGGGAGTAGAGTAGAGGGAAGGGGAGTAATTCAATTACCTTGTTTGGAAGTTTTTTAAGGAAGGAGGGGGAGGGGTTTGGAGGGGTTTGAAGAGGTTTCAACTACTTCCAACCCCCTCATTTTTAATTCCCCCAAATTGGAGAGATTTAGAGGGAGAGTAGAGCACATAAAATTATTGATAAAGTAAATTACCTAATTTACCCTTATTATATTTATAAAATTACAATGTTAAAAATAAGGAGAAGGGCTAATTACTCATTTCCCCCTTACTAATTATAAAAACATCCAAACAAGGTGGAGGGTAATCATTCTCCTCTACTCTTCTCCCCACTACTCCCCTCCCCTCTACTCCCCTCTACTCTCCTCCTTCTCTAAACTCCCAAACAGGCCATAAGTTTAAGTGAAGTTGGAAAACGTCATCGTTTCTAAACAACAGGAATGGTACCGTTTTGACCTTCTTCTATTATGGTTCTCAAGACTTGCTCTGTTCTCCACAATTACTCAAAGCTTGTTACAGAGACTGATAACAGAGCTCAGATAGTAACTGTATGATAACCGTCCTCCCTTAAAATTCGGAAGTGGTTGCAGAGCTGTTAGGATTCAGTTATGATAGGACCTTCTAGAAGGTTCAAGATTGTATCTATTTGTTTGTGCTATATAAGTAGTGATTTGTGTGATGTATTTTCTTGAGCTTATAAAAATACTTGTTCTGATTCATTGTTCAATAGAGTTGTCTCTTTTCTTCTTTCTCTCTACACCTTCTCTGTTAAACTTTTCACCGTTGTTGTTCACCATTGTTGTCCATTGCAAAGCTTAGAATTTCATAACTTCGACGTGGTTAACTAGGGTTAACTTATAAATCATGCCTAAGTTCAAGACTCACAATTGAGGATTTGTCTAATATGATATATTATTAAAATCATGTTGTGAAATAGTAAAAACACTAACATCAATTATTATGATTTGGGGCTAGAAAAGATATTCACACCAACAAGAAAATAAAATATACATAAGAGACAACGATATTTAGCATGGTTTGGCCAACTTCATGCCTATATATATATCCACAATCAACACTTACCAAAATATCTGCTATATATCAATGATATGGATTACAACTATATTAATCAACACTCACAAATCTTACTAACATAATAAACTCACAAACTCAAAACCCAATACACTCAAAACAAAAATTCCACGATCTTCTAATTATAGTGAATACTTAATTAATTTGAGTAGTTCAATTGCAATTAGCCTATTACACATTTACAAGAATTTGATGATGTTTAAGTAAAAGTTGCCTGCCACACTAATCTCTCATTAATTCCATATTAGACATTTACAAGAATTTCAGGATATTTAAGTAAAAGTTGTCTACCACACTTATCTCATTAATTCCATATTTGATTGGTAAAATATGCTTAAAAATTGTTTAATATTTTTATTTTTAATTTAATTAATTACTAATGTAATTACGTGATCATATCAAGGAAGGAGTCATTCTTTGGCCTTAGGGGGCAATGGCCCCCTTGAATTTTGGGGAATAAAATTTTATATAAGTATATTTAAGGTTGATTCAGAATTTGTGCCAAAAAAATTAAACTTTTTCGCCCCAAACAAAATCTTTTACCCCTTAATAAAAACAAATAGCCCACAATAGTCCAAAACATAAACACATTTAACAAGAAGCCCAGTTTTTAGCAATTCAAAAACAAAACAATAAATAAATAAATTAAAATTAAAATTTCAAAAGAAAAAGAAAAAAGCAATTTAAACAAAGCTTCATATTCAATTAATTTCAAAATACAATCCCTAAAAGAGAGAGAGGGAGAGTCTGAGGGTGTACAGGACACCACACTACTGCTGCCAACTGGCCAATCATTGTGCAATGACGCCTTGTCTGCATAGTTGCCCAATCTACTTAGCATCATCTCTTTTCTCGCATATTTGGTCTTATCCTCTTTCAACTCATGTCTACGTATTACTGTTTCTTACTATTTTTTGTGATAATGGAGAAGTTAGTACTGTTAAGTTTGAATTGGTTTTTTGCCTAAAAAAAATAGTTTGAATTTGTTTTATCTATACTACTATTTAAGGGATTTCTCCTATTTAAAATAGACATTTCTTTGATTCAAAAATTCCCTTACATCCTAAGTTTATGATAACATAGTAAATATAAATCTCTAACTCCTACCTATAACATTATCTATAAAATAGGAACACTCTATAGTTGGTTTTCAAACTAAGCTTTCAAAGAATTTAATTCATTTATTCATTTTCTCTTTATCAAGACTCAACCTCTTCTTTTTTTTTTGAATATCCTGTTTCCCTTGCTCCTTAATCTCATCTCATGTTTGTTTTTTTTTTCCCCCCTCAAATATCTTTGTTTTGAATTTGAAAAGAAAAAGTAGAGTAAAACTTGAGGATAACATGCTATATATATATATATATATATATATATATATGTGTGTGTGTGTGTGTGTGTGTGTGTGTGTGTGTGTGTGTGTTCAATATCTGGTTTCCCTTGCTCCTTAATCTCATCTCAAATTTTGAATTTGAGAAAAAAAATTAAAAAGTAGAGATAAAACGTAAGGATAACTTAAAAAAAAAAAAATAAATAAAATCTCTAACTCCTATATAAAACACTATCTACAAAATAGGACAATAGTCACATTGGTTTCAAATCTCAACTTCTTCAATTTATTTCTTGATCAATTCCTCTCAGTTCTATGTACTTTTTCTCTACACCATCATCATCATTTTTTCTAAATTCAAAATCCAAAAAAGAAAAAACTTTACTTACAAAAACAAAAGTGCAAAAGTGCAGTTCTAATTGTTCCGATTCAATAGATATGTCAATGTACATAGTTTTTTTCTATTTTCTTTTTATAAAGAAATCAACAGCCTTCTAATCATTTTCTTATTTTTTTATGATTATCCTCTTATTCTTCTTTTACCATGCATTTTGTAGGTTTCTTTTCTTTCATTACAATATTACAGTGATTTTCTTTTATTACAATATTACAATAGAACACAAAATGTGCAATTATAACACAAACTATGCAATTTGGATAAGTATCAAATTGTGTAAAAGAAACACAAATTGTGCAATTTGGATAAGTATCAAACTATGTTACCCTACTATTAATTAATAAAACTATACTACCACGCACCCTTGATGCAATGGTCACTACACAAGTATAAGTGCTTATGGAGTGTGGGGGGTAAGGATTAGGGTTCAAGTCTCCAGAGGAGAGCTTCACACACATATACACTTAGATTAGGTTAGAGTAGAATTTCTATCTTGTATAATTTTTTTTTTTTTTTAAATCAATAAAACTATGAACGTATTAATTAATTATATTGCACTAAACTCTATTTCAAAGCATAAAATATAAAGTGCTCAAGTTTATTGTCTTGGTTGTTTCTAGAATGTTGTTGGATTGCATATATTAGTGCCTAGCACTACAACAAAATGTATTTTTAGTGACAAAAAAATTCGTCACTAAAAGTCCAGTTTTTTGTCACTAAGAACCGTTAGCGATGAAATCGGACTTTTAATGACAAAACTCATTTCATCACTGAAACCCCGTCGCTAAAAGTCTTGGCGACGAAAAATTTTGTTACTAAAAGTTCGATTTGTTTAAAAACAAAAAACTTTTGGCGATGAAAACATTTCGTCGCTAAATGTTTTCCTCTCTAAAAACACTACTCAGTCACGAAAATATTTTGTCACTAAAAACACTTCAATTTATTAAATCATATTTAGTGACGAACAATTTCGTCACTAAAACTATTTTCGGGTACATATAGTGACGAAAAAATTCGTCACTAAAACTTAGACATGGCAATAAGGGTCAGAATTTTCTGACCCGACCCAAACTCGATTTTTTTTTACCCGAAACAAAAACGGGTTGACTCGTGACCCAACCCAATTTTTTGCAGGTCAACTCGACTCAACCCAGATAACTCGTAACCTGACTTGTTAAAAAAATTCGCTAAAAAAAATTTTAAATTATGTACTGATACTAGGTGCATAAAGGAAAGCACCTAAATACTTCATATAAATATAATCATATAAAATTATAAACTAATAAAATATTGAATCAATTGTCATGTCATGACAATTGACAACTCACAAGCACAGCACCTTACACCAATAGGTCCATCCGTCCAACACATTACACAATGACAACATTGACAAGGCTTTGGTTGTATCACAACCATTCAAATATATATATATATATATATATATATATATATATATATATATATATATATCTCATTCAATGGTCATTGGTCAATGCTTGCTGCCTAGCTGTAGTCCATTTTGGATTTTTCAAAGCCAAACAAAGACATTAAATGACAAAATTCACAATACAAGTTTACAAACCTGAAAGTTCCTCTTTCTCAGTTCAGTACTTCAACTTTACTCTTTGTCTTTCAGTTCTCATTTTCTCTTGCGCCTCCGGCCTACTCTCTACTGCTCTGCTTTCTCACTTCTCTCAGTTCTCTGTCTCTCGCCCACCCACAAGCCACACGACCCACACAACTACTGACCCATTTAAGAAGAGCACAACCACAAATCATCAACTTTGGTGAAGGTAAGTTAAATCATTTTTATCATTCTCTTAAATCCCTAAATATTTTTAGTTTTTAGATTGATTTTTTAATATTATGAATTTATGATTTAGCAATAATAATATAGTATAATGCTCTGCCTCTGCTAACATTATATTTAGTTGTTAGTGTGTTTGATCGTTGAATGAATGTGTCATTTGGATGAATGTGTCATCAAATATAGTATACTGCTCTGCCTTTGCCTCTGCCTCTGTGTCATTTGGATGAATGTATTATCACTTATGTAGAATGTAGTTATGTTCACAGTTTCTTTAGATGTTTTAAATAGACTAGAATTTTAATTTTAATTATATATTTTGCTTTGATAATTAGAGTACAGCGGCTTGACCGACTGTAAATTTGGAAAGTGATGATGATGCTCACGAAACTCTTCTTGAATTATCTTGTTTTGTAACACCCTACCCTCTTCTTCACCATCTTGTTTTACTTCATTTCGTTTTAAGCATTTGAAAAGATGGCGATGCAAGTTTGATGTTCCATGATGACTATCCGGCAAAATTTTTTTCCCGCACCATTGACAAGTAGCCTTACTTATCTCTTCTTCATTAATAGGAAATTTCACAAAGTCAGTCCAAACTGTAGAAGTTTGATTTTTTTTCCTTTTTATTTTTCCCTGAAACTCTTTTTGGTTTCTTAAACTTTGATTTTGAATTGACTCTTAAAGATGGTGAAGGATAAGTAGAAGTATCCATAATTGTGTTAGCGGAGGCTATTACTAAACATAATTTACCATTTAGCTTTGTTGAGTATGAGGGCATTAGAAAAGTTTTTAGCTATCTAAATTCAAATGTTAAACATATTTCTAGGAATACGTCAAAAGCTGATGTTCTAAAACTTTACAAGAAAGAGAAGGATGATGTTAAAAATAAGTTGAAATCAATTCCTGGTAAAATATGTTTGACTTCAGATTTATGGACCTCTGTTACAAGTGAGGGATATATTTGTCTTACAGCACATTATGTGGATAAGAATTGGGAATTGAAAAACATCATCTTGAATTTTTGTCATATGCCACCTCCACACACGGAACTCTTTTATATGAGAAAATTTTAAGTTTCTTGGAAGAATGGGGTATTGAGAAGAAAATATTTTCCATTACTTTAGATAATGCATCTAATAATGATAATTGCCAAGATTTCATAAAGAAAAAGCTTAATGAGGGGGGTTTATTGTTATGTGATGGTCTCTTTTTCCATGTGCATTGTCGTGCTCATATTTTGAATCTTATTGTTCAAGAAGGATTGAACCTCTTCTTGCTTAGCTTATGCCTCTTGCTCCTTAACTCGCTCCTCTTGATCTCTAGCTCTTGCCTCTTTGAGCTCAATTATCTCATTTTCTAGCCGTTGGATATACTCCACCGAGGAACTAGATGAGGTGGTGGTTACTAGAGAAGAGGAAGGTCTCATGCCAAGTCCTTTTACAATACCGGACTTCTTCTTAAAAACCAAGTTTGAGATCTCCTCTTGTGTAAGGGGAAATGAATTAGGATCTTGACAATGATCCTCTTGCACTTTAAGAATAGTTTCCTATCATTTGAAAGAGAAAAAGAAATAAACAATCACAACATTAATACCACATATGTTATAACTTTACAAACATGATAGAAATGGAATGATACACATACATATGTCACTTCATCCTCGTGGTGTATCCACATATTTGTATTTGGATTGAAATGAACATCTTTGAAGATTTTTGCTAATTCGAGAACTTGACCACCATTATTATTTGTCTGATTAATTAACATTCAAGTGTTAGATAGATATAGTTAATTAATGACAACATGTAATATATTGAGGTTTAAGAAAATGAAAAAACATACACCTCCTTATCAACCCTAACAACAAGTGCCTTTGTCCCGCATCTATGTTTGCCTAAAGTTTTCTTCCTATTTTCAAAGTTCTTTCTTGATTTTCCTAATAAAGAACATTCAAGATATTTATTAAATCATGAATAAAATAGTATACATTTACTTCATCTAAGTATTAAGCTAATCACTTGACAACATAATATAGTAAACATTGAATAATAATAATATACACATAAATAATTTACCAGCCAATCTTTATTGGTCAATTTCCCATCAATGAGTCCAGTCCACTACTCAAGTGTGGCATTCTTTGGCGGGTGGCTTCTTGCATAGTTAGCACCATGAGATTGTACTAGCTTTTTCCAAGTTTGATGCAACTTATTGGAGCTGCAACTCAATAATCTTCCACATTTTGTATTTAATGCTTTTGTTACCAAATTGGAATCTCCTTGTAGCTCAAATTGATCTTGTAAAATGAAGTGTATACGTATTATAAAAATATTATTATATGAATTTAATATGCTTAGTGACAACGAAGATGAGTTAGACGTTATCAATGTAAATTTACCACTAATGTCTTTATGTGCAAACCCTCACAACCCAATTGGAAGAATTTGTTGTAGTAGCACATGACACTCGTGGCTTTTCAAACTAGATAATCTACCATTTTTTGCATTCACTAACCTTGATATGTTGGCTGCATAGCCATCCGGATACTTGACTGATTTCAAAAAGTCATGAAAACCATCCCTTTCGTTTGGGCTTAATGAAAAGAAAGCCTAAGGCTTATCATATGATCCATCATAACTTTGTTTCAAATGCAATGTGTGCCTAAAGTTCATATTTTGCAAGTCTATCCATGCCTTGTCAGTGTCCTTGTTTTTCCCCTCAATGCCCAACAAAGTACCGTAAGTACTCTCACTAATGTTCTTCTCCACATGCATGACATCAATATTATGCTTAAGCTTCTTATTTTTCCAGTATGGAAGCTTGTACAAAATACTTACCTTTGACCAATCTGGCTCTCCAATGAGTTGTCTCTTCTTGTTACTTGGATGCTTTCCTAAAATTATATTTGGCATTCTATCTAGCTGCTCTTTTATTTTTCCCACTTGTAACTCTAAAGATCTCTTCCATTTCTCCAATAAACCATTATGCAACCAACTATCTCCAACAATGTTCCATAGGCATATAAGCTTGATGGTTAATGAATCCAATTTTACTTTCCAAAGCTTCTGAATATGGTTCATTGTTGCAAGTGTAACAAGAATGATAACTCTTTGTCCTCCGCCCAGACACGTTACCAAATCTAAGATAGTTATATATTGTCCACAACAAAGTTGTACGAATCTAAAAATGCTCTTTTCTTTAAGTATCATAAGTTTCTACACCTTCTTCCCATAACTCCTTCAAGTCGTCAACCTATTGTTTCAAGTAAATATCAATCTCATTTCCCGGTTGATGGGGACCAAGAATAAGCAATGACAACATAAAATATGGCTCCTTCATAACCAACTAAGGCGGTAGGTTATAGGGAATAAGTATGACAGGCCACATACTATAGTTGTTGTTCATATTCCCAAAAGGGTTAAATCCATCTGTAGCCAACCCCAGCCTTACATTGCGAGGTTTGAGGGCAAAATCAGGATGTTAAAATCAAACTCCTTCCACTCGTCACTATCAACTAGATGCTTCATTATCCAATCGTCTACACGTTTGTCTATATACCATCTCATGTCCTTAGCTCTTTGGTCTGACATGTACAAACTCCTCAATCTCGATATCAACGGGAAGTAATGCAATACCTTATGAGGAATCTTCTTACCTTAGGCACGTGTATCCTTGTACCTAGGCGCCTCACACACCGGACATTTATCAAAGTTTTCATTTTCCTTCCAAAATAGTGCACAATCATTTTTGCATGCATCTATGTGCTCGTATGACATGCCCAAGTCACGTAATATCTTCTTTGCTTCATAAGTTGACCTTATAACTAAGTTACCTTTCGGTAAAACCTTTGTCAGCAATTCTAGCATCATATCAAGTCCCTTATTACTCAAGTTGGTCATTACCTTTACATTCAAAATCACAATAACAAACTTCAAGATACTATAATCAGTGCAACCCGGATACAACTCACACTTTGCATCTTCCTCAAGTTTGACAAAATTTCACACTTCCTTATCTTCGGTTGCATTTCTTGGTTCCCCTCTAACTCGGTCACCTACCAAGGCATCAATACCATCCATATGATCACCATCCGACATTTTATTATCATGAATGTTCTCATTCAATACACGAGGTTCTCCATGATTATACCAATTAATGTAAGATTGCATAATCCCACGATGAAGCAAATGGATATGCACAGTTTGAGAAGATTGTCAATAGCAATTTACACAATGAATACAAAGGCACGAAATATTACTACTCAAGTCCACAATCGCTCTTACAAAATTAATAAATGCATTGACCCCTTCAATATATGGACGACTTAATCTGCCATCAGGTGTCTTACCCATTGTCATCCAACTTTTATCTATGTTTGACTACAATTGCAAAGTGAATGCTACTTTAGTAAAATAAGGAAAACTCATGCATAATGTATTCTAACATCTAATTTTATAAGCTACTTAGATAAAGTTCTATCTCATTCATGAATGCACAAGTCTATAGTAATACTTAAACAAATATACATTGCACACTCAAACACTCACAAGTATAAAGTGTTTACAAGTATTGAAATCAATTAAAGTACTATTCATCACATCTAATCAACAACGTCTATTCACATTTGCAAGAAACTAAAGACACTCTCAATATGAATTTAAACTACCTTATAACACCATGCAAGCCACCCGCTTACTCTAACACAACAACCCACCACAAAACCAAACACAAACATCACAAGTATAAAGTGTTTACAAGTATTGAAATCAATTAAAGTACTATTTATCACATTTAATCGATAAGGTCCATTCACATTTGCAAGAAATAAAAAATACTCCCAATATGAATTTAAACCACCTTATAACACCATGCAAGCCACCGCTTGCTCTAACACAACAACCCACAACAAAACCAATCACAAACATTATAGAGTTTTATAGGTATTTAAATAGAGTTTACTTCCTATGATTAAGCTAAGCGCACAAGTCTGATTTGTTGGCTAAGATTTGGTCTTTGACTTTCACAGATCTAAGCCCCTTTCTATTTCCTCATAGCAACCCAAACAATCACTAACCTTGTCATCACATTCAACCAAAAACCTTGTCACCAATACTAAAAAAAAAAAAGCCCTCAAATTATGTCACCAATAAGCATTCATCAAAAACCTTTACAAACTATATGCAAAGAAAATTCAATTGATGGGTCTCCTATTAACCAAACCCATATAGCCAACAATACTAATAATATCATCAAAGTGCACAAAGAGATAAACTCCAAAAACAATTTAATTATGTCACCATGTCCATTCCTAAAGTATTAAGCATTAATTTGACTTACAAAAGGTTCCTATTAGAAAGGCATTTCCTGTAAAATGAAAAAAAAAAAAAAAAAAAAGTAGTCAATATAGCTCAAACATTAAAAAAATTTCAACACGCATATCGTCGAAGCAAGTGCCAAACACGATTTGCTAATGAATTCTTATTTACAAACAAATAAACGTAACCATAGCCATTCGGATAGTCTCTGTTTGGCTGCTCATAAAATGCATGTAAATGAAAAAAAAAAAAAAAGCTGAATTAAAAACAAACAAACGAAACAATACCAAAAACAGAAACTCAACCTTTGTTTTAAACCAAGTAGCCATATATATAATGAGTAAATGTTATTTCTTTTCTTTGGGGCAACCAACCAGAGCATATATAAGGAAAAATTTCATCTCTCTCTTTTCCTTTCTAGCATTTAATTAATCAAATAGTTGGTGAGCACAAAAAAACATTGTAGACGCGTAAATTTCAAATATCAAGGCAAACATGTATCCCAGCTAATTGCTCAGTTGTGGTAACCAACACATCAAAAATCACATAAAAGTAGCAGTAAAAGCTACAAACATACTACTAAAAAAAAACCCATAAATTTAGCATCTTTATATAAGCAGTAGCAAGCTAGCATTTCTTCAATAGCAATACAGAAAATGGACATAAAGCATGTGAATAATTACTCCCACAAAAAATCCCAACAGCCCAAATAAGCAAAACCCATTAAAATTAAATCCTTTCACATTACAAATTCAAAGTATTTACCAATGAACATTCAGAGAGAGACAAATGCAACAGAGAAATGGGAAAGGAGAGGGAGAAATAAGCAAGGAATGACTTACTATCATGATGGGAACGGAGTTTGTGAGGGGAAGGGATGTGAAGGGTCGGGATGGGTTTGTGACGGCGCAAATCAGCGGCAAAATGCTCAATTTGGCGACGGAATGCTCAAATCGGCAATGAAAAGCACGAATCAGCGATGGTTGGTTTTCTTTTGGGTTATCGATGACGGTTGGGTTATTGGTAATGGTGGGTTTATCGACGATAGCTGGTTATCGGCAACATTTGGGTTCGTTTGGGTTAACGGTGTCAGTTGGGTTATCGGTAATGGTGGGCTTATTGGCGACGATGGGCTTATCGGCGACGGTGGAGTTCGTTTGGGTTCATCACAAGCATCAACGTTGACAGGGTTTTTTGGGAGTTGAGAGCTTAAATCGTTGGGTTGAAATAAAATAAGGGAAAGGGTATGTATATTTATACTCAAGTATTTAGCGACAATTTTTTCTGCTGCTATTGCTTCCTCTTTGTCACAAAAGGTATTAGGCTTTTATGTCTTTAGCGACGAAGGTCAATTTCATCACTAAAGAACTCATATTTCGTAAAGATTTTTACAGACGAATTCATATTTCGTCGCTATAATATACTTTTAGTGGCGAATTATTATTTCGTCGCTAAAAACATGGAAGTACAAAACTCTTATTATTTTTAATGACGACTATTTTTCGTCACTAATTCTCCCTTAGCAACGAAAGGATTTTCGTCACTAATACTATCCACAGCAATACCTATAGTGACGAAATATTTCATCACTAAAAATTGCACCATTAAGCGACGATAAATTTCGTCGCTATAGATTAATTAAGCTCGCGCCAAAGTTTCCCTCCGCTGGCGCCTATTTTTTGTTGTAGTGTCTTTAGTGACGACTTGGGTTTCGTCGCTATTGCCTACATTTGGTGACAAATAAGAGTTCCATCACTAAAATGCCTGAAGGACAATCAGACAATTTTTTTAGCGACAAAATGGTTTCGTCGCTGTTAGGTTCTTTTAGCAACGACACTTGTTTCGTTGCTAATAATCTCCCAACAAAATCTACAGCAACGAAATTATTTCGTCGCAAAAAACTTAGAGTTTCAGCGACGAAAAATTTCGACTCTGTAGACTTATTAAATTCGCGCCATACTTTTTCCTTTTGGCACCCTTGTTTCAAATCAACAAATAGCGACGAAATTTCAATTTCGTCCTAAAGGTCATTTTTTTTCATTTTTAGCGACAAAATTCAAATGTTGTCGCTAAAGGTTATTATTTTTTGTGAGGAAATTCAAATCTCGTCACTAAATGTAAGTTTTCAATGACGAAAAAATTTTCCTCACTAAAAATACATTTTGTTGTAGTGTAGGTTTTATTTACTTTTTCATATATATATATATATATACTCTTAACGTAATAATTGTTTTGTTATTAGTGATTATTGTTCCATTTTTCTCAATCTCACTCCATATGAAATTATCCCTAATAATTGTTGTCTTTTTATTACAACTTCTTTTCATTATTTTTTCAAGAAAAATACATTGTTTTAATTAAATGATACTATTGGTGATTAATAGTACCTACTAATGTTGACAACCTTTCTTATATTTTTATCTTTTAAGGATAAATATCACTTCAAAACTCCCATTAAAAAAAAAACGTGAGAGTTGAGACTTTGAGTGCCTTTCCTATTCAACTTATTTATTTTGGTTTTTAGGTATTTGAATTTTTTTTAATGGATGTGTACATAATGGCTACATTATAGGACTAAGTGGCTATCCTTTAGGATTAAAAAAAAGAAAAAACTTGATAACTCTCATTTAAATAAAAATAAAATATATAACTTGATAACAAAACAAAATAATTTGAGAGATTTTCTTATTTAATTTCTTTTTTTTTGGTTTTTAAGGCATTGAAATTTTTGTTATGGATGTGTACTTAGTGATTACATTATAGGACTCATCACACCCTTAAATTTTTTAGTGATTGTAAAATGTAGTAATCCCAAATTACAATATATGCAAATTACTAACTTTTATCCAAAAAAATAGAAGAGTTTCTAAGCACACATGAGAGCGTGTGCTCAGGCTAGTTATTTTAAAGAGTGCTAACTATGAGTGCGGTCATATGGGTGAGCCCTCAGTGGATCTGTGTAGGTCAATGGGTTTGGGTATAATTTTAAATAATACCTATAATAATGTTAAAAGCATGGGGTTCTAATGTTATATAGTTTGCAAGTATTTCTTCTTGGCAAAATAAAAAATAATTTGCAAGTATTTCAAAGTGCAATAGAGGTTGTGTTTTTATATCAGTGCAATTGAATGCCTTTTTCTTAGCGAACTGTAGCTTCCAACGTGGACAATTATTGGCCACATATGCACCTCGAATCGTTCTTTGACTCTTTTTTTGTGTTTGGGGGGAGGGGGGGGGGGTACAAATAGAATTCTGGACTTCTACATACCTATTGTATTCATATTTCATTTGAAGAAATAAAATTCAACCTTATCAATATTATTAATAATAGGATTTCTTGTTGGGTTTGAACCTCCAGTATTTTTTTAACTGCAATCTCTTTTTATTTTATTAAAAAAACTACAATATCACTCATCAACTATATAAAATGTGGAGATTAAAACTCACTACCAAATGCTATTGTGTATTTAAAACAAAAGGAGACTTCTAGTTAAAAAAGTACTGAAAGTAAGCTAAACTAAAATATCCCTACACAAGTTCTTAAACGATCTAAATTACCTCTATCCAGTTAAATCATTTTAAATTAAAAAACACAAATTGGTTAAAAGAGTAATTTATTATTTTTAAAATTTTCCTTAAGTTTTAGGTTTTTTTCTTTCTCTTCTTCAATCGAAATTACCCCTTTTTCATTCTCAATATATATATATTACCACTTTTTAGGCCAAAATGGCCAAATACCACAATTTTCAAAAATTTGTAGCAAAAAACACTGTTTCGAAACTAAATAGGGAAATACCACTTTTCTGGAACTCGAGTTTCAAAAACTCGAGTTCCAAATGGTACTCAAGTTTATGAAACTCGAGTTCCTCATCAGTTCCGCCACCGTGGCATTGCTGAGCTGGAATTTATGCGATTAAAAAAAATAATGTGGTACTTGAGCTTGGTAAACTCGAGTTCCATGCAACACAGTACTCGAGTATACCAGGCTCGAGTACCTATTATAAAAAAATTTATGTTTATGTTTATTTCTATGGTACTTGAGCTCACCAAGCTCGAGTTCCTTATAACTTTTTTTTTTTTTGGGTAATCGACAAATAAACATAAACATAAACATAACAATAAGTAGCTTTTTTATGTTTTTATTTTCTTAAATAGAAGCATTGTAAAATATAGAGATTTTAATTTCAAAATATGAATTAATTTCCCTATCTAATAGAAATTGTTCATTGTTTTTTCATAAAAATTGTTCACTGTTTTTTGCATAAACTATTTCTAGCATTCTGGATAAAATTATTTTATGTTCAGGATTATTTAAAAAATTGTTCACTCTCTTTTCTGCATAAATTATTCTCTGTTCACTAATTAAAAAATTGTTCACTGTTTTCTCATAAAACACCTAGTGAAATCGTGTTTTCTAAATTTAAACGCCAATCTGAATGCTTTTTCATGTTTGAATTTTACAATAATCGAATCTATTTTTCTACATTAATAAAATCAGTTTCTACATTACTAAAATTTGCTCTCTGCACATCATATTTACTGTATATTCGAATCTGCTTACTACATTCATAAAAAAAATTTTCTTCATTAATTAAAACTATTCATTGTTTTCTCATAAAAATTGTTCACTATTTTCTGTATAAACTATTTCTATCATTCTGCATAAAATTATTTTTGTTCAGCATTATTCAAAAAAATTGCTCTCTCTCTTGTCTGCATAAATTATTCTCTGTTCACTACATAAATTTTTCACTATCAAATAGATAGAATCATGGTAGAATTTGTAAAGTTTTTGAATTCCAGTTACCTTGATCATCATGGCTACTCTTATATCACTACTCAGCAAAAGCACAAAGGTGTATAGAAAAAAGTTTTTTTTATTATATATGCTTTAAATTTTAAAAATGATTTTCTTATAAAACATTTTAAAAGGACTTTACAAAAGGACATTGATAGAAAGGCTTTAGAATTACATCTTGTTAACACCAGTGCATTTATTAAAGCATCTGGTTGTCAACTCCCTGGCAAGGAGGTTGGAGATTCAAGCTCCACAAAGACAGAATCTTAGTCTCTTAAAAGCTATCTTATGGGAACAAGCTTTTCAAAGCTCCACCCTAAGATTTAGCAAAAAACAAGACTTGTCATTAGAACCTTACCCCCTCAAATCCCACACAATATACTAACACATAAAGCCATAACAAGTTCTTATGATAGATGGATGTACCTTTTCAAAGTATTAGTCTCTATAACATTTATTAGAACAGAAGACATGACAGACGACATATGGCTATCTCATAAAGCTATATGGTATGAAAGTTTTGGAGAAGCAGACAGAGTTTATGAAGGAATAGGAGACAGATACAATCCTTATCTAGGATTACTTATCAATGCGGAGACAGAAGATCCAGTAATTCGTGATACTTTATGGTTATCAGAAATGCTAGAAGCAGGGTTTATCAACAAATTAATCATAACTTCTGGAATTCAGATTAGTTTATTTCCCAAAGTCATCCAAGAAGTAGCCGCACAGATTGGAGAACTTAATTATATGAAGATTCCTAAGTATAGATACCACCGCAATAGAGTTCACCGTAGCAAAACCAGCATGGTCAACCCTATATGAGAGAAGGTGTGAGTTGGAGGTGTATTGTCGATGGCATGGGTTACGAGTTCCTAAGGCACACTCAACCGAGAACAAGAGAACAATCAAATGCAAACATACTTGCTTGTCTTGAACAAGAGAACAATCAAATGCAAAGGCGATTAGACCGTTTTCATGCAATCCAAAAAGCTAGGAAGCATCTAAAGGGGAAGGCGCAAGAGCGAGTCATCAAGTCTATTAATGAAGTTACTGCGTTAGATGATGAAAGAAATATTTCAGACTTCTCAGATTCAAGTAATGATGATTTCTAAAAATTTCTACCTACGAACATTAGACGTTATTGTTAATGTCTACCATTGCTACACTGATGTTTGCAGTGCTGCATTGTGCTGCTCAACGATTCTTTGTTTTCCATTGAGTTTATACGATTTTGTTCATTCAACGATTTCGGATGATCAATACATTAGTACATAGTTTCCATTTAATTTTCAATATTTTATACATTCAACGAATAAATTTTGTTTTTTACAAATTCGAACGATCTGTACATCTAATGTACACAATTTTCTCTTGAATTTTCACGATTTTGTACTTTTAACGAAATTTGATAGGCCAAAAACATATTGACCCCTAGTGCAGCGGAAATTAAATTGACACAGTGATTTGTTTTTGAGTGGGAAAAACTAACACGGCAAAAATCCCATCAGGTGATATTAAGGTCACCACTCCCGAGAAAACAGTGAACAATTTTTATGAGAAAAAAATGACACGGTGATTTGCACTAATTTATCTTTCTCTTGAAAAAGCTGTTGTGTTTGTATGCCATTGGGTTTGGAGCTTCGTGATCTTCATCGTGTTGATGAACTAAAGAATTTTGCAGCCAACATCTTTCTCAAGTTGGTGAGTAAGGCGTGTACTAGGATATGCACATCGATTGGTTAGTCACGTACTGGGAGTCGTGTATTGAAAATGAGAAATTGTCACTACAGAACAAGTCCAATTTTGTATTGAGGTAAGGGTTCAACTATAAGTTAGTATAAGGTACTAGGATTCCTTTACTTCTAACCGTTTGTTGTGATAATAGTGGATTTTCGAGAGTCGTGACCTTAAATTCACTCGGTGGGGTTTTGTCTCGGTGGTTTTCCTCGATGGTTCTACATTAATAAAATTTGCTTTCTGCACATCATGTTTACTGTATATTCGAATCTACTTACTGCATTCATAAAATTTGTTTTTTGCATTAATTAAAACTATTTATTATTTTCTCATAAAAATTGTTCACTGTTTTCTGCATAAACTATTTCTACGATTTTGCGAAAAATTATTTTCTGTTCAGCATTATTTAAAAAATTGTTCACTCTTTTCTGCATAAATTATTTTCTGTTCACTATTTAAAAAATTGTTCATTATTTTCTCATGAAACACCTAGTGAAATCGTGAGTGTGCAAAATTCAAATTTGTTGAGTGTGTAAAATCGTGAAAATTGAATTGAAAATTGAAGAACATACCAAATTGAGTAAACTCAATGGAAAATTAATTACATTAGATGTACAGATTGTCTAAATTTGTTTCCAAATTTGAAGTTGTCAAATGTACAAAATCGTGAAAAATCAATTTAAAACTGTGTACTAATGTACTAATCATCCTGATTTGATGAAAATTTCAAAATTGTTGAACATACAAAATCGTGAAATCTTAATGGAAAATCGAAATTGTTGAACATACAAAATCGTGAAAATTCAATGGAAAGTTGTGTACATTAGATGTACAAATATTCTGGACTTGTTGAGAAATTTGATTTCGTTGAAAGTACAAAATCGTGAAAATTCAAGAGAAAATTGTGTACATTAGATGTACAAAACGTTCGAATTTGTAAAAAGAAAAATTTTTAGGAGGTGTTTTTCACTAGGTGTTTTATGAGAAAATAGTGAACAATTTTTTAAATAGTGAACAGAAAATAATTTATGCATAAAAGAGAGTGAACAATTTTTAAAATAATGCTGAACATAAAATAATTTTATGCAGAATGCTAGAAATAGTTTATGCAGAAAACAGTGAACAATTTTTATGAGAAAATAATGGACAGTTTTAATTAATGCAGAAAACAGATTTTATGAGAAAACAGTGAACAATTTATGCAGTGAACAGAGAATAATTTATGCAAAAAAGAGAATGAACAATTTTTTAAATAATGCTGAACATAAAATAATTTTATGCAGAATGCTAGAAATAGTTTATGAAAAAAACAGTGAACAATTTTAATTAATGCAGAAAACAGATTTTATGAATGCAGTAAGCAGATTCAAATATACAGTAAACATGATGTGCAGAGAGCAAATTTTATTAATGTAGAAATAGATTTTATGAACCATTAGGAAGCTTTAACTTTGTCAACCAAACAAAGCCTTAGGGAGCTCTGACCATGGCCTCCAATCTTTATTGTCAACCATTTTTTTCTTCTTACTTCTAGACTCCTTGAGATTCGTGTCACTGTGCCACCCTCGCAGTGCCATGCCTACCTTCCCACAAAGAGAAAATATAGTTTAGATTGTGCATATGGTTATACACTCATAATAGTGACTTATTGTTTTATCCCAATTTTCCACATTACATGCTTCGAAGTTGGTCAAAAGGCAAACTATATAACAAATCTGATATTGAAAGACTTTAAAGAAACAAAATATTGGGTCAAGAACTTGCTTCGAAGTTGTATGTGAAAACTTAAAACCCAAGCTACCACCTTTATTTGATCAGGTGGATGTAGTTTCTATTTTTTTTTTTTTTGGTTGGTTGGTAATTTATGTTGCTTGTGACAACTTATTTAAGTACAGCAACAATGCCGCTCAATTTTTTACTTTGGTGGTTCTTTAGTCTAGATTTCTTGCCATGTATTTCGTGGCATAGATTTTTGGATAAACCCAAAAATGTTTAACTTTTTAGATAAACTAAATAAGGAGTAATAATAATAATAAAAAAATGTAATAAAGGGAGATTTTCAATACATTACGATTCATTGTATTCAAATCATCTCTAACTTCTACTCATTTTGTCACACTTGTTCTATACTTCTACATGGCAGACTGTAGGTGAAGTAGAAAAAATAGTGAGTTTATTAGAATGTGATAAACAACCAATCACAGTCTATCATTATTGGATAATTTTGACAAAGTGTGTATCAAAATAGATTTTATAAATGCAGAAAAATAGATTCCATTATTGTGAAATTTAAACATGAAAAAGCATTTAGATTTGGCTTTCAAATTTAGAACACACGATTTCACTAGGTGTTTTATGAGAAAACAGTGAACAATTTATGCAGTGAACAGAGAATAATTTATGCAGAAAAGAGAGAACATTTTTTTAAAATAATGTTGAACAGAAATAATTTTATGCAGAATGCTAGAAACAGTTTATGCAAAAAACAGTGAACATTTTTTATGAGAAAACAATGAATAGTTTTAATTAATGCAAAAAATAAATTTTATGAATGTAGTAAGCAGATTCAAATATACAGTAAACATGATATGCAGAGAGCAAATTTTATTAATGTAAAAATGGATTTTATCAATGCAGAAAAATAAATTCGATTATTGTGAAATTCAAACATGAAAAAGCATTCAGATTGGTGTTTAAATTTAGAAAACACGATTTCACTATGTGTTTTATGAGAAAACAGTGAACAATTTTTTAAATAGTGAACAAAGAATAATTTACGCAGAAAAGAGAGTGAACACTTTTTTTAATAATGCTGAACATAAAATAATTTTATGCAGAATGCTAGAAATAGTTTATGCAAAAAACAGTGAACAATTTTTATTAGAAAACAATGAATAATTTTAATTAATGTAGAAATTAATTCATATTTTGCAATTAAAATCTCTATATTTTACAACGCTTATATTTAAATAAATAAAAACATAAAAAGCTACTTATTATTATGTTTCTGTTTATGTTTATGTTTATTTGTCGATTAACCCCAAAAAAAAAGTTATAAGGAACTCGAGTTCCTTAAAAGGTACTCGAGGTTGGTAAGCTCGAGCACCATAGAAATAACATAAACATAATTTTTTTTTATAATAGGTACTTGAGCCTGGTATACTCAAGTACAGTGTTGCATGGAACTCGAGTTTACGAAGCTCAAGTACCACATTATTTTTTTTAATCGCATAAATTCCATCTCAGCAGTGCCACGGTGGCGGAACTGATGAGGAACTCGAGTTTCATAAACTCGAGTACCATTTGGAACTCGAGTTTCTAAAACCCGAGTTTCTGAAACTCGAGTTCTAGAAAAGTGGTATTTCCCTATTTACTTCTGAAATAGTGTTTTTTTGCTACAAATTTTTGAAAATTGTGGTATTTGGCCATTTTGGCCCACTTTTTTTTTTTTAATTTTAATTTTCAAACTTTTATCAACTTTCACACAGAGATCCTAAAAATTAGGACACTTTCTCTATCTCACTTTTAAACATTATTTCACGTTACATTATTTCAGTTAATAAAGGGTATGAAGCTTGGGGACCTCCCTAGCTTTGGCAAGGTGTTCCTTGCCTTCTGGGTGATTATTCATTTATACCCCTTCCTCAAGGGTCTCCTGGGTCGCCAAAACCGAACACCAACCATTGTTGTTCTGTGGTCAGTGCTTTTGCCCTCAGTCTTCTCTCTTGTTTGGGTGAGAATTAATCCTTTCGTGGGCAAAGCTGATAATTCAAGCCTTTCCCAAGGCTGCATTTCTATAGATTGTTAGGTCACTATAAGGAAGCTTCCCAGCCAATACAGTTGAAATTTGGTGGTGATTTTGATTGCCTATTATTAATGTGGGAGTCATGATTAGCTCTTTCTTACTTGTTGAGGCAAATTGAAGTAAGTTTTGGACATTATGTATTTGACATCTTTCATTATGTTGGATAATCACTATGTAAAAAAGCATTGCCTAGAGCAATATCAATGTAAAACAAGGGTTATTGTTTCCTTCCGATAGGATTGCTATGTAGTAAATTACTTGTCAGTTTCAAAGCAATACAGAGGTAAAGGGGATTCCCCCCCCCCCCCCACCCTATATATAGAGAGACAAACACGTGTGTGTGTGTGTATATATATATATATATATATATATATATATATATATGCGTCAACTAGTAAAGAAATAATAAAGGGAGGAAAATGAAAGCTGGAAAGTGTGGAAACCACGCAAATCCAGCAGTCTTATAGCGTATTTGCCTTTCACAGACTGATATTTTAAAATCGTATTACATTATTATTTTGAGATTTTCTCTCATTACCTTTTTTTTTTCAGTTCAAAGTGATATTTTCTCTCATTACTTCACTATTTATTTTTTCATCAAGGGGAAACCTATATCTTTAATCTGGTAATACTTGGAATTTACATCAATTAACAAATCATTGAAAATTGAACATGGCTATCCTTTTGCTTATCCTTTTTTTTTTTTTTTTGAAACTTAATTTGCTTATCCATGGTTATTCATTTCAGTTTTCAGATTGACATATTATCATTCAGCAGCTAAGTTTCAACATGTTAGATAAAAATAGCAACTAAAAGTCAAAAACAATTGAGTAGGATAAATGGAAAGAACGATCATTCAAGTTAGAAACTAATGACACTAAAATTCAATTACACGAATTATCCAAACGAACATATGTAGGAATAGATGATTCTAAATTCAATATACCAAAATTGTGAGAAATTATTAGATCCACCTTGAGGTAGTCTACCCTGGCCCTCATAACCTACAAAATGTTATTATTCATGCAAATGTGACATTATTTGGTGATTTTTTATTTTTTATTTCTTGTGTTTACTAGAAAGCTGACTCATAGATTTGCATAAGTTGCATTATTTTGTTGGTTGAGAGAGTCACTTTAGCTGTTCTCCCAATAGACCTAATAATTTATCTCAAATTGTATCATTCAATTGAAAAATATAAATAAAGATAGGTCAACATGCTGTCAAACCTTTGGATTCTACGGCAAACTCTTACCAATGAATATTCTAACTTTCCATATAAGCGAAACAGCTACAAAACAATTTGGCACTAACAAAAATGAACCAAAAATATTTTGCAACAATACTAGGGCATAGGTAGAGAGGAACAAATCTTAATTTTTTGTTATAGTTGGAAGACCAACCAATATTCAGAATAGCTTGAATATTACATATGTACTCATAACAAAAGAATCGAAAACTAAATAAATCCATAATCAGGGCTGTAAAGAGAAACAGAGAGTGTCTAAGCCTCTAAGGCATTGGCAGCATGAAGGTTTGAGGATGTTGTGTCTATTGCCGTCCAATCCCATTCCCATGGGCGTGATTCAAATTCTAACGATGAAACGTAAGCCCCCAACTGTTCTAATTTGATGTCATCAATGTCATCCGCAAACTTAGTGTTAGTCATGCCATCTTTCTGTTGCTCAAATATTTCTACAGAATGCTCTTCATTTTGAATGACCTCTCTTGTAAGCCTGTCTTCTTTTTCCTTATTTCGTTGGCTTTCGATCCTACAAATCACGTAATCCTCATACTGCAAGAAAAAAAATATGTTGATTAAGTGTTGTTTAATAAAAGCTAAAAAAATATATTGATAAAATCAATAAGGCTACAAAAGGAAAATCAGAAACAATAAACTAAAGACATTTATATAGAAATACATACGAACCAATTTTTTTAACGGAGAGAAGTGATAAAAATACAAATCTTACTCTCATTAACAAGTCAATCAATCAAATGACACCAAATACACTAGAGAGATTCGGAAGGTAATATCAAGACTCACATAACATCATAAACATATAGGAAACCAAGCCTACAATGTATTTATGCATATACTTAAAGCAAAGTAGCACAATCCATGCAATATAAACACCATGGCAGTAAGATATTCGTAACCCCGATAATGAAAAGCACAACCCAGTTATCTAAACAACAATATACCACAAAATATTATGTAGCATGATAAATAGATAAAATCTTTAAAAACAAAAAATATATATATATACATATGTAGCATGAGTCAACATTCAGGTTTTCCTGGAGTTAGCACCAAACAACGAAAATCACTAAAAGTTAGCATTAGGTTAATTGACTCCTAGTGTTGGTTGGAGTTGAAACTAGAGTACAATATTTTGCTTATATAGAAAAATTAAACCCTAGTTCTATTTGGTCAAGAAAACCCTAATTACCTTATTACAAAATAAGGTTATTTTCAAATATTAAAATACTCATAGGCTAAAAAATAAAAATACAATTTTAGCAACTTTCAACAACCCAATAATCTAAACAACCAATAGCACGTAATATCATTCAAACATAGAAACTCCCAATTAACGATAGCACAAGAATGCAACAAAGAAACTTTCTTTCTTTCAAACAAGGACAACCACTCAAAGTTAGCACTAGGTTAATTGACTCCTAGTGTTGGTTGGAGTCGAAACTCGAGTACAATATTTTGCTTATATAAAAAAATTAATCCCTAGTTTTATTTGGCCAAGAAAACTCTAATTACCTTATTACAAAATAACCTTAATTACTTTCAAATATTAAAATACTCATAGACTAAAACATAAAAATACAATTTTTGCAAATTTTAACAACCCAATAATCTAAACAACCTATAGCACGTAATATATATCATTCAAACATAGAAACTAGATATTAACGACAACACGAGAATGCAACAAAAAAAACTTTCTTTCTTTCAAAATTTTTAAAGATAGTTACCTGTTTATTGCGTAGGAGTCTCCCCGCCAGTCTAAACTCATGCATGACCCATCGGCCGATGGTAGATTTGAGCCCTTTGTGCGGCATATAAGTAAGACTTCTCATAGAGCCAATTTGGTTCTTCTTAGCTTTATCTCGATATATTGGCTTATCGTTATTGAGTTTCCATGTGCCGTAGGGAGTGCTCCTTTGTATTCTTGAACCATTGGTTGTCACTTTCTTCAGTTTCGTGAAGAAGTAAAGACTAGTCTCATCGCTGTCCTTGAAGTATTTCCTCCAACTCCAGGAATCGTTTTCTCCATAGAGATCACACTCGATCAAAACGTCGATTGAACTCAGCGGCAGTCCATGTACCTTATTGTAGAGATAATGTTCAACTATCTCAACATGCGTTGGTCGAAACCTAAAGCAAGGCAAAAGATCATCTTCGTTACCATAATCCACCATCATGTTACTCTCAGAGTGAGAGAGATACATTGAGCTAGGTTAATTAGTGTTTTCTTGGGATGGAAGTATGAAAGCAGAAAGAGGCAGCTTATTCTTTTATACTGGAGTATGACTGTCGGTTGAGAATAAGAAAGTAAAGAAATTTTTTAAAAAAAAAACGCTATATCCTTGGCCGGTTAGGAGTAGGACTCCGCGCGACTTAGGATTAATTAGGCCTGTTTCTCTATCTTTCGTCAAAAAAATAAAAAAAAAATTAGGCAGTTAATGAAAGGGTTTTTTTTTTTTTTTTTTAAAATTATACATAATTAAACAAATTTTTTGGATCACATCAGATTTACTAAAATTGCTCACAAGTACCTAAGAATTTCCATGATTTACTAAAATTCCAATGAAGGGACTAAATATAGAGTAGATTTTAAATCAATTAAAAGTATATATTAAAATAAATAACTTGTAAATTTTCGATGCCTCAAAAACATATGTATTAGTATAATATCAATGATATGGATTACAACTATATTAATCGACACTCACAAATCTTACTAACATAATAAACTCACAAGCTCAAAACCCAATATGCCCAAAACAAATATTTCACGATCTTCTAATTATAGTGAATATTTAATTAATTTGAGTAGTTCAATTGCAATTAGCCTATTACACATTTACAAGAATTTCATGATGTTTAAGTAAAAGTTGGCTGCCACACTTATCTCTCATTAATTCTGTAGGGTGCGATTTGTACCTAAGCCTAAAAATAGAAAGGAAATAAGCTCAAAGAGCTCAATACAATGAATTTGTAAAGAGTGTGTTTGAAATCTAGGTTCTAATGAGTTTGTATACCAATTATAATGGGCCAAGATCACAATAGAAACAAGTTTATATAAGGTAAATCATCCTCGAACTCAATCTGAGGAGGCTAAATCCTCCTTATATGTCTTTCTCACACTTAATAACAGATTACAAATATTATTCCTCAGTCTACAGTATTTCCTCTCTTTCTTTTGCTAATCCCCAATTCTGGGGGTTTCCTCTGCCTTTTATACCATCCTTCCTCCTCTCTCTATCCTCCACGTATGGATACTTATCCCATCAGCATCTCCCTGAAGTTTTTGGGAGTAGCTATATGGCTGCACACTGATGCACAGGAATCACCTCCTCATAAAGAGGTCAGAGAGTTAGTTGTAGAGCATTAAATGAAGTGGTAGCAGCTTTCCCCTAGATATTTCATAGTCTTTTCCTGTTCTGTGCTCTTACGATGTATATCCTTACCAACAAGATCTCCTAGAACGTCGCTTCTGGGTAGAAGGCCACACCGTCTGACCTTGGCTTTGCTCAGCTGAGCAAGTAGTCCTCCTTTGACCACTTTCTTGGACGATCATGATTAGACTATTTCTTAACTTAACAACATATATTCTTAGGAAGAGGATTGGGCCTCTAGCTCAATATATACTCCTGGACCTATCAACCCCACAATAGCCCTTCGGGATTCTTCTTTTTGGCTTCTCGAGAAGAAAGGAGGATTTCGATGTCACTATACTTACTCTGTGCTCGTCATACATCATCCCTGACTGCGTAGGTGCATTTTTAACTGCCCAAGGCACGCTCTTGGAGCTTTGGCATACTAGACGCGCCTTCATTAATTTTTCGGCTCCCTGTTCCCCACGTTCTACTGAGTGATGCGGATCCAATGGTTGAGAATTTCACTACAACCCAGGCGGGAATTTTCCTACTTGCGACTCTCCTTTGATATAAATACTGCCCAATTTAATCACTCACCTCACTTTAGCACTCATACACCGAACCTGTAAAACTCCCCTAATCTACTCATGCCCTCATAGTTACCAAGAGCTTGCCTTAGCTCCCACCCAGTATGCCCTAAATATGTTTAGAATTTTAGGCTACATAGACGTACTTAATGAGAGGATGGGTTTAGGGCTTACCCACAATGATGTAAACTGGATCTATAACCTCCATCACCTAAAAGGGCAGGGGTATTACCTAAAGTCTAGGTTTCCCGAGGTTAAGCTCATCAAATGCCTCCCCGACTCCAACAAAGGCCTAAACAAGGACTTCCTGATTGTATCAGGGGAGTGGCACGATGGTCTCCCCTGCCCGACGAGAGAGGGGAAACTAGGTGGGGCTTTAGGTTTAGGTTGATTATTTTAAAAATCACCCCTTTTCTTTTTCTTTTGTTCGTGTCTGTATGTAAATGTTCATTTGATTAACGCTAATTTTTGTTAATGATTTTGCAAATAAACATGTTGTTGTCCCAAACTTCAGTCTTGTCAACCAGCCGAGCTTAAACAAAATACTAAAGGCCGAAGTGT
Organism: Castanea sativa; assembly: GCF_040712315.1. Lineage (NCBI taxonomy): Eukaryota > Viridiplantae > Streptophyta > Magnoliopsida > Fagales > Fagaceae > Castanea > Castanea sativa. The sequence goes on along the minus strand of NC_134017.1, from coordinate 47,694,566 downwards.
TCATTCACAGTGACGGTTAGCTTCGAGCAACGCGTTTGATTCTCAGCTACAGTCCCATATCCAAAGGTTTCTAGGCGCCGAAGTGCGTCATAAAAGCCAAAGACCCCCATCTGCACCGGATAAGCGTTGTCGTTCCAAGTTTTCTCATTCCCAAAGGCGTTCCTATCCTAGAAGGCACTCTCACCACCCAATCTATCCCAAAAGGCGTTCCTATAGTAGCCTTTCCACTTTAACACACGACCGGTGAAGTTACCTCCTCCCAACCCATCATCAAGGAAGAGGAGGAAATAGTTGACGTCTCAGACTCCAAGGACAATTTTGAGGTTTTCAACCTACCCTCTTCCCTGGGAAGTCCGGCCAGTATCCTCGACCTCACATCCCCAGAACAAGCAAGCCACCCACAAGGAGAACCCACCATCTCGGACACAATGACAATCCAACGCAAAACCAGACAGAGCCTCCGAGACTTGATAAAGTCCCAAGTGGAAGGTCAGGAGCCAGAGAAGGCCACCCAGCCCAAACATCCCTTTCTTCCACCCACCCAACCCTAACGTGTTGACCAGGCTGATCACAAAAGAAAAGGGGATCAGCCTAAAGGCAAGGAGCTGGTGGAAGGGGGAAAAGCCATCCTTCCAAGGAAGTCGAGCCCCAAAAGGGAGTCAAGCAGGCTCGAACATCCCAAAAAGCCCTGGAGAGAAGGGTTGAGGTTCAACCTCCAGCATCTACTCCAGCCTGGGCCTCGGCCATAATCTTAGATGGAGCTACTATTACTGCCAACGCCTCCATCAGAAGTTCTGATCTGGGAACAACTGCTTGTGTGGCCAACACGTTAGAGCAGGCTCTTCTACTGCCCGAGGACATGACCGATTTGAGGCAAATGAGGAAGCATGAGGTCTTTCTCACGTTGAAGAAGGAACTTGCCCTGGTAAGAATACTATCCAACTCCTCTTTATTTTATTTTTTTCTGTTTTTTTTTTTTTAGATACCTAACTTCTTTGATCTGAACATGCCTCAATGTTTCTTCTTGTTTATGGAAAAAGGCCATTTACGCTGCCCATAGGGCTGAAGAAATAGTCATCAGAACATACAGAACGATAAAGGACAAGGAAGCCAAGCGTGTTGCCACTGTGAAGACATTCGAGGTCGCGCAGAAGAAGCTAAACGAAGTTACCGCCAAATTGAATTTGGCTGAAAGTGACAAGAAAAGTTCCGAAGCCACTCTAGCGATGGCCGAGAGGCAGGTGGAGGCCCAGTGTCTAGAGCTCTACCAAATCGAGGATGACTATGTGGCAGCGAAGAAACAAATAAAGGCCCTCAACAAGAGTCTGAGGGAGTCTGAGAAAGCTAAGGACAAAGCTAACAAAGCTAGAGAAGAAGTTGAAAAGGCTAAGGAGGAAGCCGAGAAGGTCAGGGACCAGGCTGAGCAGGATGGGTATGAAGCTAGGGCGGCTGAGATCGAGGAAACCCTTAGGTTGGAGGTCTCGAAGGTATATAGACACTATTGCCTCCAAGTTGGGAATAAGGCACTCAAACAGGCTGGGGTTCATGCCTTGGGGGCTATCTCCTCTACCTTGCATTTGAAGGTGAAATATCCATCTAATGACCAGGTTAAGGAGTTGATAGGAAGTTAGTTTATGGCTAGGCAATGTCTGGTGGCCGCGATTAGACATCAAGCTAAAGGAGAGTCCTCGGCATCAAATGAGAAAAGTTTGTAGCAATCAAAGGAGCCGATGTTATCATGGAATCCAATGGAGATGGTAGAGGTTAGAAAAGGTTATTATAGGTAATGATAAGGAGATGTACTTTCAGGTCGGAGCTTAACTACCTCCTCAAGACGAGTTAATAATGTTTCTTAAGGAAAACATTGATTTTTTGCTTGGAGTGCTTATAAGGCCTCGGGGGTGGATTTGAGCTTCATTTGAAAGTCAACCCAACTGTTATGCCGAGGAAGCAACCACCTCGGTGATTATCAAAAGAGCATTCTGAGGCTGTCAAGGAGGAGGTAACCAAACTCAAACAAGCAGGGGCTATCAAGGAGATATTTTATCCTGAATGGTTGGCTAATACAGTGGTAGTGAAAAAGAAGAATAGAAAATGGCGAGTATGTGCAGACTTCACAGATTTGAACAAAGCTTGCCCCAAGGACCCCTTTCCAATGCCTTGTATAGATCAATTGGTGGATGCCACTGTTGGGCATCCTCGGATGAGTTTTCTAGATGCCATTCAAGGATATCATCAGATACCCTTGGCTCTAGATGATCAGGAGAAAACTTCCTTTGTCACTCCTATAGGAAATTATCACTACAAAGTAATGCCCTTTGGCTTAAAAAATGCAGGGGCTACCTATTAGAGGATGATGACCAGGATGTTTGAGCCATAACTAGGAAAGAACATTGAGGTTTATATAGATAATTTGGTGGTCAAGAGTAAGATAGATTTCGAGCATGTTAGTGATCTCGGGAATATCTTTGGGATATTGAGGAAGCACAATCTTTTCCTTAACGCTTCTAAGTGCTCTTTTGGCGTTGGTTTAGGAAAGTTCTTAGGATATATGGTTACTCATCGAGGAATTGAAGTCAATCCGAACCAAATTAAAGCAAACAACAATTTAAGGCTGCCTCGGAATCCCAAAGAGGTCCAGAAGCTAACGAGGATGATTGCTGCCCTAAACTGATTCATTTCTCAGTTAGCAGACAGATGGAGACCTTTCTTCCAATTGTTGAAAAAATGGAAGGGATTTAAGTGGACTAAGGAGTGTGTCTTGGCCTTCCAAGAACTGAAAGAATACCTTTCTCGGCCACCTATCATGTCCAAACCCGAGGTGGATGAAGCTTTGTTTGCATACATTGCTGTTGCTTTTCATGCTATAAGCTTGGTGCTGGTACGGGTTAATAATGGTGTGCAGAGGCCAATCTCTTATTTGAGCAAATCACTGCATGAGGCCGAGGTTCGTTACTTACCACTGGAAAAAAGCCATTTTAGCAGTGGTGCAATCTCATACAGTTGTTGTCCTAACTCAACTTCCACTAAAATCATTACTTCAGAGTTCTGATCATACTAGAAGGATTGCTAAATGGGGTATGATCTTAGGAGCTTTTGATATGAAGTACATTCCTCATACCTCCATTAAGGGTCAAGTTCTTGCAGACCTAGTAGCCAAGTTTGCTAAGCCTTTTGTAGAAGAAAAAGAAGACAAGCAGAACATGGATGGAAATCAGTTGGCATGGTCGCCCTCTAAGAGCCTACATCCTGGAAGGTGTATGTTGATGGTGCAGCAAATAAAAAGGAATAGGAATGAGTTTAGTTATAGCTTATCCCGAGATGATCATTATTGAAAAATCCGCGCGACTTAGCAATGGTGCACGCTATATGTAAACTCCCCCACTACTTCCAATCTCATACAGTTGTTGTCCTAACTCAACTTCCACTAAAATCGTTACTTCAGAGTGCTGATTATACTAAGAGGATTGCTAAATGGGGTATGATCTTAGGAGCTTTTGATATTAAGTACATTCCTCGTACCTCCGTTAAGGGTCAAGTTCTTGCAGACCTAGTAGCCGAGTTTGCTGAGCCTTTTGTAGAAGAAAAAGAAGACAAGCAGAACATGGATAGAAAATCAGTTGGCATGGTCGCCCTCCACGAGCCTACATCCTAGAAGGTGTATGTTGATGGTGCAGGAAATCAAAAAGGAACAGGAGTGGGTTTAGTTATAGCTTCTCCCGTGATGATCATTATTGAAAAATTCGCGCGACTTTGGATTAATCAGGCCTATGTTTCTCTATCTTTCGTCAAAAAAAAAAAAAGTTAGGTAGTTAATGAAAGGGTTTTTTTATATAAATTATAAATAATTAAACAAATTTTTTGGATCACATTAGATCTACTAAAATTGCTCCGAAATACCTAAGAATTTCCATGATTTACTAAAATTCCAATGACGGGACTAAATATAGAATAAATTTTAAATTAATTAAAAGTATATATTAAAATAAAAATCTTGTAAATTTTTTATGCCTCAAATGCATATGTATTAATATAATATTATGAGGTGAACAAAAAGTTAAATGATATCGGTTTTGTATAGATTATAGACTATAAATACCTGAATTACTTTTTATAAACTTTAATAACCCTCTCAAGACTGAATAAAATTTAATTATTTAGCAGAGTGGCCAAGTCAGCTAAAGACTATAGGTTAAAAGTAAAGCTAGACACAATTTTTTTTTTAAAATTAATTTTTTAATGTTACACACTGTGATTGATGAAGCCTCATTTTTACATGATCCGTTGCTAACTTAAGTATTATTTTATACCAATTATAAAACATTACCTTAAGATTTGTGAAAAAAAACAAAAACAAAAACAAAAACCATTGAATGTAAAAGGTCACTTCTGATAAAGTAAAAGAGGACTTGAGACCTAAAGAGCATTGTGGTTTGAAAATAAAGGAACAAGGCAATGGCTCGTTCTATCCAACTGTAACTTGATGCTAAGGTCAAAACGGTGTCATAAGTGAGACTGAGTTTAAGTGAAGTTGGAAAACGTCATTGTTCTAAATAACAGGAACAGTACTATTTTGACCGTCTTCTATTATGGTTCTAAAGACCTGCTTTGTTCTCCACAATTTCTCAAAGCTTGTTACAGAGACTGATAACAGAGCTTAGATGGTAACTGTATGATAATTAACCGTCCTCCCTTAAAATCCGTAAGTGGTTGCAGAGCTGTTAGGATTTAGGTATGATAGGACCTTCTAGAAGGTTCAGGATTGTATCTATTTTTTGTGCTATATAAGTAGCGATCTGTGTAATGTATTTTCTTGAGCTTGTAAAAATACTTTTTTTGATTCATTGTTCAATAGAGTTCTCTCTTTTCTTCTTTCTCCCTACACCTTCTCTGTTAAAGTTTTTACCATTGTTGATCACCACTGTTGTCCATTGCAAAGCTTAGAATTTCACATGGTATCAGAGCCCTAGAGCCATGGCTTCAACAACACCTACAGAGTCTGCCTAATCCACACATAAAACACATGTTCTTCCAAACTCTACACAAACAACTTCCACACAATCTCCATTACTATTACTTTCCAACATGTCAAACCTCATGTCAATCAAGCTAGATTACACCAACTACATATCATGGAAGCACTAGTTAATCACTATACTGGAGGCTTATTCTCTGATTGAACATATCGATGGCACTGCACAAAAGCCATCTCCTTTTCTTCTAGATGCTACAGGAAATTCAACCTCTATTGTAAATCCTGATTTCCAAGCTTGGAAGATCAAGAATAAAGCTTTGCTTTCCTTGATAAATTCAACTCTTACTCCACAAGTTTTCTCACTTGTTGTTGGAGTTACAAGCTCAAGAGAGGTCTGGAACACTCTAGAACAGAGGTTCACCTCTACATCAAGAGCAAACATCTAGAATCTCAAGCTTGAGCTTCAAAGTCTCAAGAAAGGTAGTGATTCTGTGAATACCTTTTTGCAGAAGATCAAGATTGCTCATGCTATTGTAGACAATGAAGAGTTGATTTGCATTGTGCTCAGAGGTCTTCCTAAAGAATTTGCTCATTTCTGCTCAGCAATTCGAACTAGGAGTGAACCTATCACATATGAGCAACTTGCTAATATGTTACATAGTGAATAACAACCAATGATGGATAACTCAGACTTATTTTCTCATTCACTAGCTATGTTTGCTTTTAATAGCAAATCAGGTAGCGCTTCTCAGAATCAGTCTCAGAATCATAGTTCTGGTAGAGGAAGGGGTAGAAATAATTCTAATAGAGGAAGAGAAGTTGGTAGATACAACCACAATGGTGTTCAGCATTTCTCCTCTCAACCACATCAAAATTTTCAATCACATCAGAATTTTACTCATGCTTAGAATTTTGCTCATGCTTAGAATTTCTCCCCTCAGAACTATCAGAACCAGAATTCTTCACAAAATTTCAAGACTAATCATCCATCATGTCAAATTTGTGGAAAATCAGATCATGGAGCCTTGGATTGTTATCATAGGATGGACTTTGCCTATCGAGGAAAGTATCCTCCTACTAAGCTAGCTGCTATGGCAAGTGTGTCCAATGCTACCATCACCAATAATCAAGATCCTTGGCTTGCAGACTCAGGTACTTCTGATCATCTTACTGCTAATCTCAATAACCTTGTAATCCAATCTCAATAGAATGGGCCTGAACAAGTTACTGTGGGAAATGGACAGACTCTTCCAATCAATCATATAGGTAACACAACCCTTCATACCAAATATCACAATTTCACATTAAAAGATGTCCTTCATGTCCCTAGAATAGCAATGAATTTACTTTCTGTTCACAAGTTTTGTCTTCAAAATAATTGTTCTTGTCATATTGATGCTCATGAACTTAAAATTCAGGATATTCTTATGGGGAGACTCCTCTACAAGGGCTTGAGTGAGAATGGTGTCTATCCAATCTACTCTTAGAATTTTCTAAAGCCTTCTGTCTTCAAATCTGCATCTCAATCACAGTCCACTAAGTCAACACAAGCTTCTCCTTTACCTTCTGTTTTTAATGTAAATAGACTTAATAAGTGGCTGTTGTGACATAATAGACTAGGGCATCCTAGTAATAAAGTGCTTAGTACAGAATTAGCTTCTATTGATGTATCTTGTACTTCACCATGTAGTGACAATACCACTCCTTGTAAACATTGTCTTCATGGCAAAATGCATCAACTTCCTTTCAATAAATCTGATTTTCAAGCTTTTAAGCCTCTTGCATTAGTCCATTCTAATGTTTGGGGTCCTACCCTAGTTACATTTGTTAATGATTTCAAGTATTATGTTGTTTTTGTTGATGAGTATTCCAAATTTACTTGCATATCTCTCTTAAAACATAAATCTGATGTCTTTGATGTTTTTAAGCATTTTAAAGCCACTGTTGAAAATTAGCTTGACACCAAAATTAAAATTTTGAGAACTGATAGAGGTGGAAAGTTTACATCTAATGCTTTTAAAAACTTTTGCTCCCCCAATGGTATTATTCAGCAACTAACTTACCCAAATACTCCTCAACAGAATGAAGTAGCTAAAAGAAAGCACAGACACTTAGTTGAATGTGCTCTTACCTTATTATCACACTCCAAGTTACCCTTACCTTACTAGTCCCATGTCATATCCACAACAGTCCACATTATTAACAGACTACCTACTCCTATTCTCAAGAATAAATCACCTTGGGAACTATTATTCTTAACTAGACCTGATATTTCAAATCTAAGGTCTTTTGGCTGCACTTGTTTTCCCCTTCTCAAGCCTTACAACAATCACAAACTCCAACCTCACACCTTATCCTGCATTTTTCTTGGCTATCCTACATATAAAAAAGGGATATTTGTTTAGACCCTTCTACTTCTTGGATATACAGATCTAGACATGTTATTTTTGATGAAACTGATTTCTTATGTTCTCATTCTTTGTCCAATGGTCCAAACTCCACTTCTTTATCTGCACAGTCTCCCACTTCTTTTGATCAGTCATGCTTTCCTTTCCTCTGTCAGTTTCTTATGTCTAATCACTCCACTCCTTCTTCACACACTCCAACCATTTCACCTATTTCATCTAGTTCCCCTATGTCTCAGTCTCTTCACATGTCTACTTCTGATATGTCTCTTCCACATTCATCTTCTGTACCCTCATCACTTGTTTCTCAGCCTTCTGTCCAACTTGTGTCAGTTTTGTCTCCCTTGGTCTCACCATCTAATCCTTCCATGTCTAGTCCTACCAATGTCCCTACACCCTCTGATGTCTCACCCTCAGTTCTTCCACAAGTCCCTCCAGTCTCTTCTGTTCAGGTTCCTTCTGTCACTAATATTCATCCTATGGTTACAAGGTTTAAAGATGGTATTTTCAGCCTAAAGCACTCGCTACCAAGGCTGTACCTGTTGACTCTAAGTCTATGGCCAAGCCTATCAAGACCAAGAAGTTACCTTCAGTTCCTAAACCAGATTATACTCTCACTGAACCTCTTTCCTATAAGGTTGCTTCATAGTATCCTCAATGGTGTTCTGCTATGAACGAAGAGTTTGCTGCTCTTCAAAGGCAAGGTACATGGTCTTTAGTTCCACCTTCTCCTACTCCATATGTGGTTGGCTGCAAATGGGTATTTAAGCTCAAGTTGAATAGTGATGGGAGTATTAATAGGTACAATGCCAGGTTGGTGGCTAAGGGGTTTCATCAACAATATGGTGTTGATTTCAAAGAAACTTTCCGCCTAGTTGTCAAGCCTCCGACAGTTAGAATCATACTTTCTCTCGCAATCCAATTTAACAGGCCTTTACGGAAGTTGGATGTTAGGAATGCATTTCTACATGGTTTCTTAAGAGAAGAGATTTATATGGTGTGACCACCTGGTTATGTTGATCCCTCATGTCCTAATCATGTTTGCAGGCATTGGAAATCTTTGTATGGACTCAAACAAGCTCCTCGAGCTTGGTTTGATAGATTTTCTACTCAGCTCTTGCATTTGGGGTTTCATGCTTCCATTGCTGATTCTTCTTTATTCATTCTCAGACAGAACAAGATTGTGGTTTATTTGTTGGTTTATGTGGATGACATTGTTCTTATTGGGAACAGTCCTCAGTTTTGGACCTTACTGATTGCACAATTAAGTGAAGCTTTTGAACTTAAGGATTTAGTTCCTCTTCACTACTTCCTTGGCCTTCAAATCACCAGGACTTCCAAGGGTTTGTTTCTTAGTCAGACAAAGTATACTCAGGATTTGATTCTCAAGCATCACATGCTCTCTTCCAAGCTTGCCAAGTCACCCTGTGCTCCTAATATCAGGTTGGTTCCTAATGAAGGGTCCTTTCTTTCCAGCCCTCACGAATATAGAACTCTAGTTGGCTCCCCTCACTACTTAACATTCGCCAAGCCTAACCTCAATTTCGCTGTGCATCAAGTTTGTTAGGACATATGTGTTTCACTTGTTTAGAACATATGTCATTCATTATTTATGTAATTGGCTAATCCTTTGTCAAAACGCACTTTACTTGTAATTGGGTAGATTTAGGATGAGGTTAATGCTTTAAGAAATAACGGTTCAAAATCAAGTGTTAAAGCCATGCAAGTCTGTCCAAGAAACAAGTTGAGAAGTGCTCTTCATTAAAGCTCAACAGCTGCATCTATTGAGCTTTAAGAAGTTGTTCTAGCCCCGAGGCTCGACAGCTGCTCGACAGCACCTCGACACTAGTAGCTGTCGAGGTTTAAGAAAAATAGATTCCTAGTTCTGTTTTAACTCTAATCCGTCGATGTGTCTTTGGGCCTTCTTTTCTCCTAACCCTAGACATATAAAAGGATGATTTTAAGAGCCGTCAAAGTGTGGCAAGTTGTACAAGCATTGAGAATTCCTTGTTCATGCAAATTGTAACTTGAAACGAAGTTCTTGCCCTAGTTTATCTCTCTTGCGAAGAAGTTGCTATGTCTTTGCACCGTAGGGTTTTGTAACCAAGCATCTTCTTGATCTTCATCGTGTGGTTGAATTGAAGAACTTTGCAGCCAACAAATCTTCTCTAGTTGGTGATTGAAGTCATGTACTAGGATCTGCGCAATTGGTTAGTCACGTACTTAAGAGTCGTGCATTAAAAGGAGAAACTGTCACCACAGAACAAATCCAATTGGGTATTGGGGTAAGGGTTCAACTGTAGGTTGGTAAGGTGCTTGGGATTCCTTTACTTGTAACCGTTTGTTGTGATTATAGTGAAGTTTCGGGAGTGGTGACCTTAAAATCACCCAGTAGGGTTTTTGCTGTGTAGGTTTTCCCCATTCGTAAACAAATCACCGTGTCATTTACTTTCCGCTGCATATTTTAGTTTATTGGTGGTTTGTTTGTGCTACCACGCGTTTGCATGTTAATTTGATTAATCAATAAACTAGGCTAATTAATCAATTAATCCATCACAAAGGGTCAATACGTTTTTGGCCTATCAAAGTTTGTCAGTTTATGTCTTTTTCCACTAACATTCACTCGGTTGCCGCTAAGCACATTCTCAGATATCTCAATGGCACTCTCAATTTTGGGATTTTTCTCCAACCTGATCCAATTTCTCTCTCTGCCTTTTCAGACTCTGATTGGGTTGATAATCCCTTTGATAGGTGTTCTACCATTGGGTTTATTGCTTACCTGGGTTACAATCCTATTACTTGGACTGCAAAGAAGCAAGAAACTGTCTCCTAGTCTTCTACTGAGTCTGAGTATAGAACTTTGGCCTCCACTGTTGTTAAGCTCTCTTGGCTTTGCCAAGTGTTGAAAGACCTAGGCCTTTTTCTTCCTTCTCCTCTTAAACTCTGATGTGACAATGTCTTTGCCTTGGCCATCACCTTCAATCCTCTTTTCCATGCTCGTACAAAGCATGTGGAGGTTGATTACCATTTTGATCGAGAGAAAGTTTTACGCCGTGATCTCCAAGTTAAATACATTGCCACTAGGGATCAACTTGCTAATATATTTGCCAAAAGTCTTTCTTCTTCTCGGTTTATGTTTCTTCACTCCAAAATCATGGTGTCTCTAGCCCCCATGGTTTTGAGGGGGATGATAAAGTAAGAGAGGACTTGAGACCTGAAGAGCATTGTGGTTTGAAAATAAAGGAACAAGGCAACAACTAGTTCTGTCCAACGGTAACTGGATGCTAAGGTCAAAACGATGTCGTAAGTGAGACTGAGTTTAAGTGAAGTTGGAAAATGTCATCATTTCTAAATAACAGGAATGGTACCGTTTTGACCTTCTTCTATTATGGTTCTCAAGACTTGCTCTGTTCTCCACAATTGCTCAAAGCTTGTTACAGAGACTAATAACAGAGCTCATATAGTAACTGTATGATAACCGTCCTCCCTTAAAATTCGGAAGTGGTTGTAGAGTTGTTAGGATTCAGTTATGATAGGACCTTCTGGAAGGTTCAGGGTTGTATCTATTTGTTTGTGCTATATAAGTAGTGATCTGTGTAATGTATTTTCTTGAGCTTATAAAAATACTTTTTCTGATTCATTGTTCATTAGAGTTCTGTCTTTTCTTTTTTCTCTCTACACCTTCTCTGTTAAAGTTTTCACCATTGTTGTTCACCATTGTTGTCCATTGGAAAGCTCAAAATTTCACAACTTCGACGTGGTTAACTAGGGTTAACTTATAAATCATGCCTAAGTTCAAGACTCACAATTGAGGATTTGTCTAATATGATATATTATTAAAATCATGTTGTGAAATAGTAAAAACACTAACATCAATTATTATGATTTGGGGCTAGCAAAAGATATTCACACCAACAAGAAAATAAAATATTTATAAGAGACAACAATGTTTAGCATGGTTTGGCCAACTTCATGCCTATATATATCCACAGTCAACACTTACCAAAATATCTGCTATATATCAATGATATGGATTACAACTATATTAATCAACACTCACAAATCTTACTAACATAATAAACTCACAAACTCAAAACCCAATTCACTCAAAACAAAAATTTCACGATCTTCTAATTATAGTGAATACTTAATTAATTTGAGTAGTTCAATTGCAATTAGTCTATTACACATTTACAAGAATTTCATGAAGTTTAAGTAAAAGTTGGCTGCCACACTTATCTCTTATTAATTCCATATTAGACATTTACAAGAATTTCTAGATATTTAAGTAAAATTTGTTTGCCACACTTATCTCATTAATTCCATATTTGATTGGTAAAATATGCTTGAAAATTGTTTAATATTTATCAAGGAAGGAGTCATTCTTTGGCCTTAGTGGGCAATGGCCCCCTTGAATTTTGGGGAATAAAATTTTATATAGGTATATTTAAGGTTGATTCGGAATTTTTGCCAAAAAAATTAAACCTTTTCCCCCCAAAAAAAATCTTTTACCCCTTGATAAAAACAAATTGCCCACAATAGTCCAAAACATAAACACATTTAACAAGAAGCCCAATTTTTAGCAATTCAAAAACAAATAAATAAATAAAAATGAAAATTTCAAAAGAAAAACAAAAAAGCAATTTAAACAAAGCTTCATATTCGATTAATTTGAAAATACAATCCCTAAAAGAGAGAGAGGGGGAATTTGAGGGTGTACAGGACACCACACTACTGCTGCCAACTAGCCAATCATTGTGCAATGATGCCTCGTCTGCATAGTCGCCCGATCTACTTGGCATCATCTCTTTCTTGCATATTTGGTCTTATCCTGTTTCAACTCATGTCTACATATTACTATTTCTTACTATGTTTTTTTGTGATAATGGAGAAGTTAATACTGTTAAGTTTGAATTGGTTTTTTGCCTAAAAAAAATAGTTTGAATTGGTTTTATCTATACTACTATTTAAGGGATTTCTCTTATTTGAAATGGATATTTCTTTGATTCAAAAATTCCCTTACATCCTAAGTTTGTGATAACATAGCAAAAATAAATCTCTAACTCCCACCTATAACATTATCTATAAAATAGGAACACTCTATAGTTGGTTTTCAAACTAAGCTTTCAAAGAATTTAATTCATTTATTCCTTTTCTCTTTATCAAGACTTAACTTCTTCTTTTTTTCTTTTTTTTTTGAATATCCAGTTTCCCTTGCTCTTAATCTCATCTCATTTTTTTTTTTCTCCTCAAATATCTTTGTTTTGAATTTGAAAAAAAACAAGTAGAGTAAAACTTGAGGATGACATGCTAAATATATATATATATATATATATAGATATATCTGTGTGTGTGTGTGTGTGTGTGTGTTTAATATTTGGTTTCCCTTGCTCCTTAATCTCATCTCAAGTTTTGAATTTGAGAAAAAAAAAAGTAGAGATAAAAATTGAGGATAACTTGCAAAAAATAATCTCTAACTCCTATATAAAACGCTATCTACAAAATAGGACAATAGTCACGTTGGTTTTAAATCTCTTCCTCAATTTATTTCTTCATCAATTCCTCTCAGTTCTATATTCTTTTTCTCTACACCATCATCATCATTTTTTCTAAATTCAAAATCCAAAAAAGAAAAAACTTTACTTACAAAAACAAAAGTGCAAAAGTGTAGTTCTAATTGTTCCGGTTCAACAGGTATGTCAATTTACAAAGATTTTTTCTATTTTCTTTTTATAAAGAAATCAACGGCCTTCTAGTCATTTTCTTATTTCTTTATGATTATCCTCTTATTCTTTTTTTACCATGTGTTTTGTAGGTTTCTTTTCTTTCATTACAATATTACAGTGATTTTCTTTTATTACAATATTACAATAGAACACAAAATGTGCAATTATAACACAAACTATGCAATTTGGATAAGTGTCAAATTGTGTAAACGAAACACAAATTGTGCAATTTGGATAAGTATCAAACTATGTTACCCTACAATTAATTAATAAAACTATACTACCACGCACCCTTGGTGCAATGGTCACTACACAAGTATAAATGCTTATAGAGTGTAGGGGGTAAGGGTTGGGGTTCAAGTCTCCAAGGGAGAGCTTCACACACATATACACTTAGATCAGGTTAGAGTAGAATTTCTATCTTGTATAAAAAAATTTTAAAAAAAAATCAATAAAACTATGAACGTATTAATTAATTATATTGCACTAAACTCTATTTCAAAGCATAAAATATAAAGTGCCCAGGTTTTTTGTCTTGGTTGTTTGTAGAATGTTGTTGGATTGCATATATTAGTGCCTAGCACTACAACAAAATGTACTTTTAGTGATGAAAAAATTCGTCACTAAAAGTCCAGTTTTTCGTCACTAAGAACCTTTAGCGATGAAATCAAACTTTTAGTGACAAAACTCATTTCGTCGTTGAAACCCCATCGCTAAAAGTCCTGGCAATGAAAATTTTCGTTACTAAAAGTTCGATTTGTTTAAAAATAAAAAACTTTTTTTCGTCGCTAAATATGTTCCTCACTAAAAATACTATTCAGTCACGAAAATATTTTGTCATTAAAAACACTTCAGTTTATTAAATCATATTTAGTGACGAACAATTTCGTCACTAAAACTATTTTTGGGTACATATAGTGACGAAAAAACACTAAAACTATTTTTAAGAAAATCCAGGAACATATAGCGACGAAAATTTTCGTCACTAAAACCATTTCTTACAAAATTCTGCTACATTTAGCGACGAAATATTTTGTCACTAAAACAATGACGAAAAACAATTTTTTCTTGCTATATTTGTGACGGAAAAATTTGTCGCTAAAACTTATTTTCAGTTTTTATTTTTTTTATGGCTTTGATATTAACCTGTAACCTTTCATTACATTATGTAAACCTCACATTTGAATAACACATTTATTTCAATAACACATTTATAAAAATAAAAAATCCATTCATTCCACAAGTAAAAAATAAAACAGGTATTCAATTCAAACTCCTTCCATACAATAAATGTTTGCAACACATATAATAACTCAAGATGTTTTATAACAATACAAAAAATGTAACATAATATAATTAGAACTAATGGAAGATGTCCTCATATGTCTTCAAGTACTGCCAAAAGTAAATCTCCTAAAAACCACCAAGAAGAAATCTGCACAAATATAAAAACAATACTACATTAAAATCATAAAGTAAAAACATTAACTATGTTATAAGAAACATTTCTAACAACGCATTAAGAGTAGCCACACCAATGAATTAAAATCACAACTCCTAATGTATAAGTTGTAGAAAGCAAATATAGATTTTCAACTGTAATATAATACAATTAGTTTCAAATAATGCATCAAAAAAAGTAGTCACACCATGTAGTGCTGGTCAATTGCTAAAATAAAGTACTAACCAATAATTGTTTTAACTTGAAGATGAACCACCCCCATAGGTAAGAGCGTCATCATAACCCTTGCTCCTCAAAAAGTTAAGAATATTCTTTTAGACCTCTTCTTGCTTAGCTCGTGCCTCTTGCTCCCTAGCTCGCTCCTCTTGATCCCTAGCTCGCTCCTCTTGGTCCCTACCTCTTGCCTCTTTGAGCTTAATTATCTCATTTTCTAGCCGTTGGATATACTCCACCGAGGAACTAGATGAGGCAATGGTTACTAGAGAAGAGGAAGGTCTCATGCTAAGTCCTTTTACAATACCGGACTTATTCTTAAAAACCAAGTTTGAGATCTCCTCTTGTGTAAAGGGAATTGTATTAGGATCTTGACAATGATCCTCTTGCACTTTAAGAATAGTTTCCTATCATTTGAAAGAGAGAAAGAAACAAACAATCACAACATTAATACTACATATGTTATAGCTTTACAAACATGATAGGGATGGAATGATACACATACATATGTCGCTTTATCCTGATGGTGTATCCACATATTTGTATTTGGATTAAAATGAACATCTTTGAAGATTTTTGCCAATTCAAGAACTTAACCGCCATTATTATTTGTCTGATTAATTAACATTCGAGTGTTAGATAGATATAGTTAATTAATCACAACATGTAATATATTGAGGTTTAAGAAAATGAAAAAACATGCACCTCCTCATCAACCCTAACAGCAAGTGTCTTTGTCCCACATCTATGTTTGCCTAAAGTTTTCTTCCTATTTTCAGAGTTCTTTCTTGATTTTTCCTAATAAAGAACATTCAAGATATTTATTAAATCATGAATAAAACAGTATACATTTACTTCATCTAAGTATTAAGCTAATCATTTGACAACAAAATATAGTAAACATTGGATAATAATAATATACGCATAAATAATTTACCAGCCAATCCTTATTAGTCCATTTCCCATCAATGAGTCTAGTCCACTGCTCAAGTGTGGCATTCTTTGGCAGGTGGCTTGTTGCATAGTTACCACCATGAGATTGTACAAGCCTTTTATAAGTTTGATACAACTTGTTGGAGCTGCAACTTAATGATCTTCCACATTTTGTATTTAATGCCTTCGTTACCAAGTTGGAATCTCCTTGTAGCTCAAACTGATCTTGTAAAATGAAGTGTATATGTATTGTAAAAATATTATTATATGAATTTAATATGCTTAGTGACAATGAAGACGAGTTAGACATTATCAATAAAAATTTACCACTAATGTCTTTATGTGCAAACTCTCGCAACCCAATTGGAAGAATTCGTTGTAGTAGCACATGACAGTTGTGGCTTTTCAAACCAGATAATCTACCATTTTTTGCATTCATTGACCTTGACATGTTGGTTGCATAGCCATCCGGATACTTGACTGATTTTAAAAAGTCATGAAAACCATCCCTTTTTGTTTGGGCTTAATGAAAAGAAAACCCGAGGCTTGTCATATGATCCATTAGGACATTGTTTCAAATCCAACTGTGCCTAAAGTTTATATTTTGCAAGTCTATCTGTGCCTTGTCAGTATCCTTATTTTTCCCCTTAATGCCCAACAAAGTACAGTAAGTACTCTCACTAATGTTCTTCTCCACATGCATGACATCAATATTATGCTTAAGCTTCTTATTTTTCCAGTATGGAAGCTTGTAGAAAATACTTACCTTTAACCAATTTGGCTCCCCAATGAGTTGTCTCTTCTTGTTACTTGGATGCTTTCTTAAAATTATATTTGGCATTCTATCTAGCTGCTCTTATATCTTTCCCACTTGTAACTCTAAAGATCTCTTCTGTTTCTCCGATAAACCATTATGCAACCGACTATGTCGCCAATGATGTTCCATAGGCAAATAAGCTCGGTGGTTAATGAATCCAATTTTACTTTCCAAAGCTTTTGAATATGGTTCATTGTTGCAAGTGTAACAAGAATGATAACCCTTTGTCCTCCACCCAGACACATTACCAAATCTAGGATAGTCATGTATTGTCTACAACAAAGTTGCATGCATCTAAAAATGCTCTTTTCTATAAGCATCATAAGTTTCTACACCTTCTTCCCATAACTCCTTCAACTCGTCAACCAATTGTTTCAAGTAAATATCAATCTCATTTCCCGGTTGATGGGGACCAGGAATAAGCAATGACAACATAAAATATGGCTCCTTCATAACCAACCAAGGCGGTAGGTTATAGGGAATAAGTATGACAGGCCACATACTATAGTTGTTGTTCATATTCCCAAAAGGGTTAAATCTATCTGTAGCCAACCCCAACCTTATATTGCGAGATTCGAGGGCAAAATCAGGATGTTGCAAATCAAACTCCTTCCACTCCTCAATATCAACTGGATGCCTCATTATCCAATCGTCCACACGTTTGTCTATATACCATCTAATGTCCTTAACTCTTTGGCCTGACATGTACAAACTCCTCAATGTCAATGTCAACAAGAAGTAACGCAATACCTTATGAGGAATCTTCTTACCTTGGGCACGTGTATCCTTATACCTAGGCGCCTCACACTCCGGACATTTATCAAAGTTTTCATTTTCCTTCCAAAATAGTGCACAATTATTTTAGCATGCATCTATATGCTCATATGACATGCCCAAGTCATGTAATATCTTCTTTGCCTCATAAGTTGACCTTGGAACCAAGTTACCTTTCGGTAAAACCTTTGTCAACAACTCTACCATCATATCAAGTCCTTTATTACTCAAGTTGGTCATTACCTTTACATTCAACATCTCAATAACAAACTTCAAGATACCATAATCAATGCAACCCAAATACAACTCACACTTTGCATCTTCCTTAAGTTTGTCAAAATTACGCACTTCCCCATCTTCGGTTGCATTTCTTGGTTCCCCTCTAACTTGGTCACCTACCAAGGCATCGATACCATCCATATGATCACCATGTGACATTTTATTATCATGAATGTTCCCGTTCAATACACGAGATTTTCCATGATTATACCAATTAATGTAAGATTGCATAATCCCATGATGAAGCAAATGGATATGCACTGTTTAAGGAGATTGTCGATAGTAATTCACACAGTGAATACACGGGCATGAAATATTACCACTCAAGTCCACAACCGCTCTTGCAAAATTAATAAATGCATTGACCCCTTCAATATATGGA
The DNA here is from genome assembly GCF_040712315.1 of Castanea sativa. Taxonomy (NCBI): domain Eukaryota; kingdom Viridiplantae; phylum Streptophyta; class Magnoliopsida; order Fagales; family Fagaceae; genus Castanea; species Castanea sativa. The sequence continues at coordinate 47,676,600 of NC_134017.1, read as the reverse complement.
CGACTTAATCTGCCATCAGGTGTCTTACCCATTGTCATCCAACTTTTATCCATGTTTGACTACAATTGCAAGGTGAATGCTACTTTAGTAAAATAAGGACAACTCATGCATTATGTATTCTAATATCTAATTCTATAAGCTACTTAGATAAAGTTCTATCTCATTCATGAATGTACAAGTCTATATTAATACTTAAACAAATATACATTGCACACTCAAACACTCATAAGTATAGAGTGTTTACAAGTATTGCAATCAATTAAAGTACTATTCATCACATCTAATCAACAAGGTCTATTCACATTTGCAAGAAACTAAAGACATTCCCAATATAAATTTAAACCACCTTATAACACCATGCAAGCCACCCGCTTGCTCCAACACAATAACCCACCACAAAACCAATCACATACATCATAAGTATAGAGTGTTTACAAGTATTGCAATCAATTAAAGTACTATTCATCACATCTAATCAACAAGGTCTATTCACATTTGCAAGAAACTAAAGACATTCTCAGTATGAATTTAAACCATGCAAGCCACCCGCTTGTTCCAACACAACAATCCACCACAAAACCAATTACAAACATCACAAGTATAGATTGTTTACAAGTATTGAAATCAATTAAAGTACACATTTAATCAATAAGGTCCATTCACATTTGCAAGAAACTAAAGACACTCCCAATATGAATTTAAACCACCTTATAACACCATGCAAGTCACCCGCTTGCTCCAACACAACAACCCACCACAAAACCAATCACAAACATCACAAGTATAAATTGTTTACAAGTATTGAAATCAGTTAAAGTACTATTCATCACATCTAATCAATAAGGTCCATTCACATTTGCAAGAAATTAAAAACACTCCCAATATGAATTTAAATCATCTTATAACACCATGCAAGCCACCCGCTTGCTCTAACACAACAACCCACCACAAAACCAATCACAAGTATAGAGTTTTATAGGTATTTAAATAGAGTTTACTTACTATGATCAAACTAAGCGTACAAGTCTGATTTGTTGGCTTAGCTTTGGTCTTTGACTTTCACAAATCTAAGCCTTTTTCTATTCCCCACAGCAACCAAAAAATCACTAACCTTGTCATCACATTCAACCAAAAACCTTGTCACCAATACTATATAAAAAAATAAAAAAAAAGGCCTCAGATTATGTCACCAATGGGCATTCATCAAAAGCCTTTACAAACTATATGCAAAGAAAATTCAATTGATGGGTCTCCTATTCACCAAACCCATATAGCCAACAATACTAATAATATCAGTAAAGTGCGCAGAGATATAAACTCCAAAAACAATTTAATTATGTCACCATGTCCATTCCTAAAGTATTAAGCATTAATTTGACTTACAAAAGGTTCCTATTAGAAAGGCATTTCCTGTAAAATGAAAAAAAAAAAAAAAATCAATACAGCTCAAACATTAAAAAAATTTCAACACACATATCACCGAAGCAAGTGACGAACACGATTTTCAAATGAATTCTTATTTACAAAAAAATAAACATAACCATAGCCATTCAAATAGTCTCTGTTTGGCTGCTCATAAAATGCATGTAAATGAAAAAAAAAAAAAAAAGAGCTAAAATAAAAACAAACAAACGAAACAATACCAAAAACAGAAACTCAACCTTTGTTTTAAACCAAGTAGCCATATAATGAGTAAATGGTATTTCTTTTCTTTGGAGCAACCAACCAGAGCATATATAAGGAAAAATTTCATCTCTCTCTTTTCCTTTCTAGCATTTAATTAATCAAACAGTTGGTGAGCACAAAAAAACATTTCAAACGCATAAATTTCAAATATCAAGGCAAACATGTATCCCAACTGATTGCTCAGTTGTGGTAACCAACACATCAAAAATCACATAAAAGTAGCAGTAAAAGCAACAAACAAACTACTAAAAAAACCCATAAATTTAGCATCTTTAACACTGTATAAGCAATAGCAAGCTAACATTTCTTCAATAGCAATACAGAAAATGGACATAAAGCATGTGAATAATTACTCCCACAAAAAATCCCAGCAACCCAAATTAGCAAAACCCATTAAAATTAAATCCTTTCACATTACAAATTCAAAGTATTTACCAATGAACATTCAGAGAGAGACAAATGCAACGGAGAAATGGGAAAAGGAGAGGAAGAAATAAGCAATGAGTGACTTACTATCGTGATGGGAATGGAGTTTGTGAGGGGAAGGGATGCGAAGGGTCGAGATGGGTTTGTGATGGCTCAAATCGGCGGCAGAATGCTCAAATCGGCGACGGAATGCTCAAATCGGTGATGGAAAGCTCGAATCAGCGACGGTTGGTTTTCTTTTGGGTTATCGGTGACGGTTGGGTTATCGGTAAAGGTGGGCTTATCGACGACAGTTGGTTATCGGTGACGGCAGGCTTATCAGCAACGTTTGGGTTCGTTTGGGTTACTGGCGTCAGTTGGTTTTCTTTTAGGCAATCGGCGACGGTTGGGTTATCGACTACGGTTGGGTTATCGACAATGGTGGGCTTATCAGCGATGGTGGAGTTCGTTTGGGTTCATCACAAGAATCGGCATCGGCTAGGTTTTTTGGGAGCTGAGGGCTTAAATCGTTGGGTTGAAATAAAATAGGGGAAGGGGTATGTATATTTATACTCAAGTATTTAGCGATGATTTTTTCTATCGCTATTGCTTCCTCTTTGTCGCAAAGGGTATTATGCTTTTATTTCTTTAGCGAAGAAGGTCAATTTCGTCACTAAAGAACCCATATTTCGTAAAGATTTTTAGAGACAAATTCATATTTCGTCGCTATAACATACTTTTAGTGACGAATTATTATTTCGTCGCTAAAAACATGGAAGTGCAAAACTCTTATTATTTTTAGTGACGACTATTTTCCGTCACTAATTCTCCCTTATAGCGACGAAAGGATTTTCGTCACTAATACTATCCACAGCAATACCTATAGTGACAAAATATTTTGTCACTAAAAATTTCACCATTTAGCGACGAAAAATTTCATCACTATAAATTAATTAAGCTTGCGCCAAAGTTTCCCTCCGCTAGCGCCTATTTTTTGTTGGAGTGTCTTTAGTGACGATTTGGGTTTCGTCACTATTGCCTGCCTTTAGTGACCAATAAGAGTTCCGTTGCTAAAATGCCTAAAGGACAATCGGACAAATTTTTTAGCAACAAAATGGTTTCATCGCTGTTAGGTTCTTTTAGCGATGACATTTGTCTCGTCGCTAATAATCTCCCAACAAAATCTATAGCAACGAAATTATTTTGTTGCAAAAAACTTATAGTTTCAGCAACAAAAAATTGTCTTTGTAGACTTATTAAACTAGCACCATACTTTTTCCTTTGGGCGCCCCTGTTTCAAATCAACAAATAGCAACAAAATTTCAATTTCGCCTCTAAAGATCATTATTTTTTCATTTTTAGCGACGAAATTCAAATTTTGCCGCAAAATATAAGTTTTCAGTAACGAAAAATTTTTCCTCACTAAAATTTATCACTAAAAATACATTTTGTTGTAACGTAGGTTTTGTTTCTTTTTCATATATATACTCTTAACGTAATAATTGTTTTGTTATTAGTGATTATTGTTCCATTTTTCTCAATCTCATCTCTTCCATATGAAATTATCCCTAATAATTGTTGTCCTTTTATTACAACTTTTTTTCATTATTTTTTCAAGAAAAATACATTGTTTTAATTAAATGATACTATTGGTGATTAATAGTACCTACTAATGTTGACAACCTTTCTTACATTTTTATCTTTTCAGGATTAAATATCACTTCAAAACTCCCATTAAAAAAAACAACAACAACAACGTGAGAGTTGAGACTTTGAGTGCCTTTCCTATTCAACTTATTTATTTTGGTTTTTAGGTACTTGAATTTTTTTTTTTTATGGATGTGTACATAATGGCTACATTATAGGACTAAGTGGCTATCCTTTAGGATTAAAAAATAAAAAATAAAAAAACTTGATAACTCTCATTTAAATAAAAATAAAAAATATAACTTGATAACAAAACAAAATAATGTGAGAGATTTTCTTATTTAATTTTTTTTTTTTTTTGGTTTTTTAGGCATTGAAATTTTCGTTATGGATGTGTACTTAGTGATTACATCATAGGACTCATCACACCTTTAAATTTTTTAGTGATTGTAAAATGTAATAATCCCAAAATACAATATATGCAAATTACTAACTTTTATCCAAAAAAATATAAGAGTCTTTGAGCACACATGAGAGCGCGTGCTCAGAGGCTAGTTATTTTAAAGAGTGCTGACTATGAGTGTGGTCATGTGGGTGAGCCCTTAGTGGATCTGTGTAGGTCAGTGGGTTTGGGTATAATTTTAAATAATACTTATAATAATGTTAAAAGCATGGGGTTCTAATGTTATATAGTTTGCAAGTATTTCTTCTTGGCAAAATAAAAAATAATTTGCAAGTATTTCAAAGTGCAATAGAGGTTGTGTTTTTATATCAATGCGGCTGAAAGCTTTTTTTTTTTTTTTGGGTGTGTAATCTTAGCGAATTGTAGCTTCCAACGTGGACAAATATTGGCCACATATGCACCTCGAATCATTCTTTGACTCTTTTACATACCTATTGTATTCGTATTTCATTTTAAGAAATAAAATTCAGCCTTATCAATATTATTAATAATAGGATTTCTTGTTAGGTTTGGACCTCCAGTATTTTTTTAACTGGAATCTTTTTTTATTTTATTGAAAAACTGCAATATCACTCATTAACTATATAAAATATGGAGATTAAAACTAACTACCAAGTGTTATTGTATATTTAAAACAAAAAGAGACTTCTAGTTAAAAAAGTATTGAAAGTAAGCCAAACACTTTCCAGTTTGGATTTCATTATTTTGCATAATAATATCCCTACACAAGTTCTTAAACTGTCTAAATTACCTCTATCTAGTTAAATAATTTTAAATTAAAAAACACAAATTGGTTAAAAGAATAATTTATAATTTTTTAAAATTTTCTTAAGAATTAGGTTTTTTTCTTTCTCTTCAATTCAATTGAAATTACCACTTTTTCATTCTCAAAAAAAAAAAAATTACCACTTTTTATTTTAAATTTAAATTTTCAAACTTTTATCAACTCTCACACAAAGATCCTAAAAATTAGGACACTTTCTCTATTTCACTTTTAAACATTATTCCACATTACATTATTTCACTTAATAAAGGGTATGAAGCTTGGGGACCTCTCTTTGGCAAGGTGTTCCTTGCCTTCTGGGTGATTCTTCATTTATACCTCTTCCTCAAGGGTCTCATGGGTCGCCAAAACCGAACACCAACCATTGTTGTTCTGTGGTCAGTGCTTTTGCCCTCAGTCTTCTCTCTTGTTTGGGTGAGAATTAATCCTTTCGTGGGCAAAGCTGATAATTCAAGCCTTTCCCAAGGCTGCATTTCTATAGATTGTTAGGTCACTATAAGGAAGCTTCCCAGCCAATACAGTTCAAATTTGGTGGTGATTTTGATTGCCTATTATTAATGTGGGAGTCATGATTAGCTCTTTCTTGATTGTTGAGGCATATTGAAGTAAGTTTTGGACATTATGTATTTGACATCTTTCATTATGTTGGATAATCACTGTGTAAAAAAGCATTGCCCAGAGCAATATCAATGTAAAACAAGGGTTATTGTTTCCTTCCGATAGGATTGCTATGTAGTAAATTACTTGTCAGTTTCAAAGCAATATAGAGGTAAAGAGGATTCCCCCCCCCCCCCCGGCCCCTTATATATAGAGAGACAAACACGTGTATATATATATATATATATATATATATATATATATATATATATATGCATCAACTCGTAAAGAAATAATAAAGGGAAGAAAATGAAAGCTGGAAAGTGTGGAAACCACGCAAATCCAGCAGTCTTATAGCGTATTTACCTTTCACAGACTGATATTTTAAAATCTTATTACATTATTATTTTGAGATTTTTTCTCATTACCTTTTTTTTTCAGTTCAAAGTGATATTTTCTCTCATTTCTTGACTATTTATTTTTTCATTAGGGGAAACCTATATCTTTAATCTGGTAATACTTGAAATTTACGTCAATTAACAAATCATTGAAAATTGAACATGCTTATCCTTTTGCTTATCCTTTTTTTTTTTTTTTTGAAACTTAATTTGCTTATCCATGGTTATTCGTTTCAGTTTTCGGATTGATATATTATCATTCAGCAGCTAAGTTTCAACATGTTAGATAAAAATAGCAACTAAAAGTCTAAAACAATTGAGTAGGATAAATGGAAAGTACGATCATTCAAGTTAGAAACTAATGACACTAAAATTCAATTACACGAATTATCCAAACGAACATATGTAGGAATAGATGATACTAAATTCAATATACCAAAATTGTGAAAAATTATTAACTCTACCAAAGTACTGTTGAGGTAGTCTACCCTGGCCCTCATATCCTACAAAATGTTGTCATTCATGCAAATGTGACATTATTTGGTAATTTTTTATTTTTTATTATTTGTGTTTACTAGAAAGCTGACTCATAAATTTGCATAAGTTGCATTATTTCGTTGGTTGAGAGAGTCACTTTAGCTGTTCTCCCAATAGACCTAATAATTTCTCTCAAATTGTATCATTCAATTGAAAAATAAATATAAAGATAGGTCAACATGCTGTCAAACCTTTGGATTCTACGGCAAACTCTTACCAATGAATATTCTAACTTTCCATATAAGCGAAACAGCTACAAAACAATTTGGCACTAACAAAATGAACCAAAAATATTTTGCAACAATACTAGGGCATAGGTAGAGAGGAACAAATCTTAATTTTTTGTTATAGTTGGAAGACCAACCAATATTCAGAATAGCTTGAATATTACATATGTACTCATAACAAAAGAATCGAAAACTAAATAAATCCATAATCAGTGCTGTAAAGAGAAACAGAAAGTGTCTAAGCCTCTAAGGCATTGGCAGCATGAAGGTTTGAGGATGTTGTGTCTATTGCCGTCCAATCCCATTCCCATGGGCGTGATTCAAATTCTAACGATGAAACGTAAGCCCCCAACTGTTCTAATTTGATGTCATCAATGTCATCCGCAAAATTAGTGTTAGTCATGCCATCTGTCTGTTGCTCAAATATTTCTACAGAATGCTCTTCATTTTGAATGACCTCTCTTGTAAGCCTGTCTTCTTTTTCCTTATTTCGTTGGCTTTCGATCCTACAAATCACGTAATCATCATACTGCAAGAAAAAAAATATGTTGATTAAGTGTTGTTTAATAAAAGCTAAAAAAAGATATTGATAAAATCAATAAGGCTACAAAAGGAAAATCAGAAACAATAAACTAAAGACATTTATATAGAAATACATACGAACCAATTTTTTTAACGGAGAGAAGTGATAAAAATACAAATCTTACTCTCATTAACAAGTCAATCAATCAAATGACACCAAATACACTAGAGAGATTCGGTAGGTAATATCAAGACTCACATAACATCATAAACATATAGGAAACCAAGCCTACAATGTATTTATGCATATACTTAAAGCAAAGTAGCACAATCCATGCAATATAAACACCATGGCAGTAAGATATTCTTAACCCCGATAATGAAAAGCACAACCCAGTTATCTAAACAACAATATACCACAAAATATTATGTAGCATGATAAATAGATAAAATCTTTAAAAACAAAAAATATATATATATATACATATGTAGCATGAGTCAACATTTAGGTTTGCTTGGAGTTAGCACCAAACAACGAAAATCACTAAAAGTTAGCATTAGGTTAATTGACTCCTAGTGTTGGTTGGAGTTGAAACTAGAGTACAGTATTTTGCTTATATAGAAAAATTAAACCCTAGTTCTATTTGGTCAAGAAAACCCTAATTACCTTATTACAAAATAAGGTTATTTTCAAATATTAAAATACTCATAGACTAAAACATAAAAATACAATTTTAGCAAATTTTAACAACCCAATAATCTAAACAACCAATAGCACGTAATATCATTCAAACATAGAAACTCCCAATTAACGATGGCACAAGAATGCAACAAAGAAACTTTCTTTCTTTCAAACAAGGACAACCACTCAAAGTTAGCACTAGGTTAATTGACTCCTAGTGTTGGTTGGAGTCGAAACTCGAGTACAATATTTTGCTTATATAAAAAAATTAATCCCTAGTTTTATTTGGCCAAGAAAACCCTAATTACCTTATTACAAAATAACCTTAATTACTTTCAAATATTAAAATACTCATAGACTAAAACATAAAAATACAATTTTTGCAAATTTTAACAACCCAATAATCTAAACAACCTATAGCACGTAATATATATCATTCAAACATAGAAACTCGATATTAACGACAACACGAGAATGCAACAAAAAAAACTTTCTTTCTTTCAAAATTTTTAAAGATAGTTACCTGTTTATTGCGTAGGAGTCTCCCCGCCAGTCTAAACTCATGCATGACCCATCGGCCGATGGTAGATTTGAGCCCTTTGTGCGGCATATAAGTAAGACTTCTCATAGAGCCAATTTGGTTCTTCTTAGCTTTATCTCGATATATTGGCTTATCGTTATTGAGTTTCCATGTGCCGTAGGGAGTGCTCCTTTGTATTCTTGAACCATTGGTTGTCACTTTCTTCAGTTTCGTGAAGAAGTAAAGACTAGTCTCATCGCTGTCCTTGAAGTATTTCCTCCAACTCCAGGAATCCTTTTCTCCATAGAGATCACACTCGATCAAAACGTCGTTTGAACTCAGCGGCAGTCCATGTACCTTATTGTAGAGATAATGTTCAACTATCTCAACATGCGTTGGTCGAAACCTAAAGCAAGGCAAAAGATCATCTTCGTTACCATAATCCACCATCATGTTACTCTCAGAGTGAGAGAGATACATTGAGCTAGGTTAATTAGTGTTTTCTTGGGATGGAAGTATGAAAGCAGAAAGAGGCAGCTTATTCTTTTATACTGGAGTATGACTGTCGGTTGAGAATAAGAAAGTAAAGAAATTTTTAAAAAAAAAAACGCTATATCCTTGGCCGGTTAGGAGTAGGACTCCGCGCGACTTAGGATTAATTAGGCCTGTTTCTCTATCTTTCGTCAAAAAAATAAAAATAAAAAATAAAAAAAAATTAGGCAGTTAATGAAAGGGTTTTTTTTTTTAATTATACATAATTAAACAAATTTTTTGGATCACATCAGATTTACTAAAATTGCTCACAAGTACCTAAGAATTTCCATGATTTACTAAAATTCCAACGAAGGGACTAAATATAGAGTAGATTTTAAATCAATTAAAAGTATATATTAAAATAAATAACTTGTAAATTTTCGATGCCTCAAAAACATATGTATTTGTATAATATCAATGATATGGATTACAACTATATTAATCGACACTCACAAATCTTACTAACATAATAAACTCACAAACTCAAAACCCAATACGCCCAAAACAAATATTTCACGATCTTCTAATTATAGTGAATATTTAATTAATTTGAGTAGTTCAATTGCAATTAGCCTATTACACATTTACAAGAATTTCATGATGTTTAAGTAAAAGTTGGCTGCCACACTTATCTCTCATTAATTCTGTAGGGTGCAATTTGTACCTAAGCCTAAAAATAGAAAGGAAATAAGCTCAAAGAGCTCAATACAATGAATTTGTAGAGAGTGTGTTTGAAATCTAGGTTCTAATGAGTTTGTATACCAATTATAATGGGCCAAGATCACAATAGAAACAAGTTTATATAAGGTAAATCATCCTCGAACTCAATCTGAGGAGGCTAAATCCTCCTTATATGTCTTTCTCACACTTAATAACAGATTACAAATATTATTCCTCAGTCTACTGTATTTCCTTTCTTTCTTTTGCTAATCCCCAATTCTGGGGGTTTCCTCTGCCTTTTATACCATCCTTCCTCCTCTCTCTATCCTCCACGTATGGATCAGATTGTTAGTATGGATACTTATCCCATCAGCATCTCCTTGAAGCTTTTGGGAGTAGCTGTAAGGCTGCACACTGATGCACAAGAATCACCTCCTCATAAAGAGGTCAGAGAGTTAGTTGTAGAGTATTAAATGAAGTGGTAGCAGCTTTCCCCTATATATTTCATAGTCTTTTCCTGTTCTGTGCTCTTACGATGTATATCCTTACCTACAGGATCTCCTAGAACGTCGCTTCTGGGTAGCATGCCACACCGTCTGACCTTGGCTTTGCTCAGCCGAGGAAGTACTCCTCCTTTGACCACTTTCTTGGATGATCATGATTAGACTATTTCTTAACTTAACAACACAAATTCTTAGGAAGAGGATTGGGCCTCTAGCGCAATATATACTCCTGGACCTATCAACCCCACAATAGCCCCTCGGGATTCTTCTTTCTGGCTCCTGGAGAAGGAAGGAGGATTTCGATGTCACCTTAATTACTCTGCACTCGTCATACATCATCCCTGACTACATAGGTGCCTTTTTAACTACCCAAGGCACACTCCTGATGCTTTGGCATACAAGACGTGCCTTCATTAATTTTTACGGCTCCTTGTTCCCCACGTTCTATAGTGTGATGTGAATCCAACGGTTGAGAATTTCGCTGCAACCCAGGCAGGAATTTTCCTGCTTGGGACTCTCCTTTAATATAAATACTGCCCAATTTAATCACTCACCTCACTTTAGCACTCATACACTGAACCTGCAAAACTCCCATAATCTACTCATGCCCTCACAGTTACCAAGAGCTTATCGTAGCTCCCACCTAGTGTGCCCCAAATATGTTTAGAATTATAGGCTGCATAGACGTACTTGATGAAAGGATGGGTTTAGGGCTTGCCCATCATGATGTAAACTAGATCTATAACCTCCATCACCTAAAAGGGAAGGGGTATTACCTAAAGTCTAGGTTTCCCAAGGTTATGCTCATCCAATGCCTCCTCGACTCCAACAAAGGCCTAAACAAGGACTTCCTGATTGTATCAGGGGAGTGACACGATGGTCTCCCCTGCTCGACGAGAGAGAGACAACTAGGTGGAGCTCTAAGTTTAGGTCGATTATTTTAAAAATCACCCCCTTTTCTTTTTCTTTTTCTTTTTCTTTTATTCGTGTCTGCATGTAAATGTTCATTTAATTCACACTAATTTTTGTTGATGATTTTGCAGATACATGCGTTGCTATCCCAAACTTCAATCTTGTCAACCAGCCAAGCTTAGAAGAAATACTAAAGGCCGTCGTATTCATTCACAGTGACGATTAGCTTCAAGCAACGCATTGGATTCTCAGCTACACTCCCATATCCAAAGGTTTTCAGGCGCCGAATTGCGTCATAAAAGCCAAAGACCCCCGTCTACACCGGATAAGCGTCATCATTCCAGGTTTTCTCATTCCCAAAGGCGCTCCTATCCTAGAAGGCACTCTCACCACCCAACCTATCCCAAAAGGCATTTCTACAATAGCATTTCCACTTCAACACACGACCGGTGAAGTTAGCTCCTCCCAACCCATCATCAAGGAAAAGGAGGAAATAGTTGACGTCTCGGACTTCAAGGACGATTTTGAAGTTTTCAATCTGCCTTTTTCCCCAGGAAGTCCAGCCAGTGACCTCGACCTCACATCCCCAGAACAAGCAAGCCACCCACAAGGAGAACCCACCATCTCGGACACAATGCCAATCCAACGCAAAACCATATAGAGTCTCCGAGACCTAATGGAGTCCCAAATGGAGGGTTAGGAGCCAAAGAAGGCCACCCAGCCCAAACATCCCTCACTTCCACCAACCCAACCCCAACGTGCTGACCAGGCTAATCACAAAAGAAAAAAGGATCAGCCTAAAGGCAAAGAACTGGTAGAGGGGGGAAAAGCCATCCTTCCAAGGAAATCGAGCCCCAAAAGGGAGCCAAGCAGGCTCGAACATCCCAAACAGCCCTGGAGAGGAGGGTTGAGCTTCAACCTTCAGCATCTGCTCCGACCTGGGCCCCGGCCATAATCCTAAATGGAGCTGCTGTTACTGCCGACGCCTCCATCAGAAGTTCTACTTCGTGAACAGCTGCTGTGTGGCCAACGCATTAGAGCAAGCAATTCTAGTGCCCAAGGACATGACCGACTTGAGGCAGATGAGGAAGCATAGGGTCTTCTCTCATTGAAGAAGGAACTTGCCCTGGTAAGAATACCATCCAACTCCTCTTTATTTTTATTGTTTTGTCTACTTCTTTTTATATATACCTAACTTATTTGATCTGAACATGCCTCAATGTTTCTTCTTGTTTTTGGGAAAAGGTCGTCTAGCGATGGCCGAGATGCAGGCGGAGGCCTAGCGTCTAAAGCTCCGTCAAACCGAGGATAACTAAGCGGTGGCAAAGAAGCCCTCGACAACAATCTGAGGGAGTTTGAGAAGGCTAAGGAGGAAGCTAACAAAGCCAAAGAAGAAGTTGAAAAGGCTAAGGAGGAAGCCAAGAAGGTCGGGGACCAGGCCAAGCAAGATAGGTATGAAGCTGGGGTAGCTGAGACCGAGGAAACCCTTAGGTTGGAGGTCTCGAAGGTATATAGATACTATTGCCTCCAGGTGTGGAATGAGGCACTCAAACAGGCTGAGGTTGATGTCTCTTCTGCCCTCTAGAGGGCAGAAAGTGTTTACTATCCTCTAGCCATTCGGGCTTGTAACTCATCTGTCCCTAAGGCTGATGTTGCCTCCTAGGGAGCAGTGCTGGAAAGGACAGTCCAACCAAAGCCTTTCCCTCTTCTGGCAATCCTTCCGAGGAAGCTGAGCAATTTAAGGCCATTGGTAAATTAATTGAAACAACCAAGGAGGTGGCTCACGATGTTACCCAGCATCCAATTGCCCCTACGGAGCCTACCAAGGAAAAAGAACCTTCCTATCCTATGGAGATTGTCTTGGCAACCCTTCCTATCACCACTAAGGAGGACATGAAGGGTAAAAGACCTTCATCTTCCACCACAGCCCAGCCTCAAAAGACTACCAAGGATAAGCTTAAAATAAAGATGAAGCCTTGATTCGTCTTTGTCTTCCTCTTCTTTTAGACTTTGTAGCCCCCCGCCCCCCTTTTTTTACTGTAATGTAATTTGATCTTTTGTAAGTAAATTGCCTCTTCCTGAGGTTTAAATCAATGAAAGTTACAAATCTTTCTTTCATGATTATGATACTTGTATCTCTCCCTTGTATAGTTTCTGCTTTATTTAGTACTTAATTAACAGGATAATGAGATATGCCCCAATTGGCTATCTGCATAATTAGTAATACTTCTTTAGTTAATTAACAAAAGAGTTCAAAAACAACTAAGTCTACAATCATTAGCAAAACACACTTTTAACTTCAAAATTCCTGCATCACAACAGAGCAATCATCCACCTCATTCCCAATAATCTTAATGACCTTGAGGGAATAATTGGGTATTGACTAGATAACAGATATGTTTGACATACTCACTAATGCTTTAAGTGATGCTCATAAACTTTCATTTGTTTAGATTGTTGCAGAGGAAACCCCTAGAATAGGGGGATCAGGAAAAAAGAAAAGGAAACACAAGAGACCAAAGAACAATATTTGTAATCTATCTTTAAGAGAGATATACAGAAAAATTATCCTCCTCGGATTGAGTCCAAGGACGATTTTCCTTACATAAGTTTGTATCATCTTTACTTCTTGGTCATCTTGGCCCTTGGCAATTGATAGACAAACTCATTAGAACCCAGATTCCAAACTCACTCTCTACAAATTTATTATATTGGCCATTTTGGGCCTATCCCGTTCCTATTTTGTGCTTAGGTGCAAAACGTGTCCTTACAATTGGCACCATATGTGGGAAATCTCGGTGTTTCATTGAGTACATCCAGTTATGGTAAGTTCAAGTCCTTACCAAGCAGAGTCTTTAGGGTCCCAACGTTAAGATCATCCCCTTAATCTTGAGCAAAGAAAGGACCGGGAGGGGAGTGTGCACACCACCCATACTAACACGAGTCAATCTCGAGGTGGAAGCCACGTCTCTCATGCGGACAGTGCTAAGGGCATGCAATTGGAGATCAATCATTTGAAGAGGAAGTTACGCCATGAACGACAGAAGCAAACTCCTTCCATTTCTGACCCTTCTTTTGATAATGGTGGAGATAGCAATTACAGGGCCAGGTCAAAGACTCCCCCTAGTGAGTCTTTCTCATATGAATAGGACAACCCTCATGGCCGCATGAATAGGAATTCATCATGCAGAGGCCTGGGGAATGACGCTATGAGCAGAACGTTGAACCAAATTTCTAAATCACCCTTCACACGTAGAATTGAAGCAGGGAAACTTCCTCAATGCTTCACTCAGCCAACAATCATCATGTGCAATAGACGAACAGACCCTGTGGAATATGTAAGCCATTTCAATCAGAGGATGGCCATGCACTCCAAGAATGAGGCTCTATATGTACGGTTTTCCCATCCAGTTTGGGACTTGTGGCGATAAGGTGGTTTGACGGGTTAGGGGCAGGTTCTATTGATTCCTTTAAGGAACTCACCTGGGTGTTTGGATCTCGCTTTATTACGTGCAGTAGGGTTCCTCAACCTCTAGATTCCTTGCTGTTTATGACCATGCGAGAAGGGGGACCTTAAAAACATACTCAGACAGGTACTGAGAGATGTTCAATGAGATTGATAGGGACTTCGATGATGTGACCATAAGAACTTTCAAGGTTGGCCTACCTACTGAGCATGGTCTAAGGAAGTCATTAACAGGGAAACCGGTTAGTAATGTATGCCAGCTCATGGACCGTATTGACAAGTATAAAAGGGTCGAGGAGGACTAGTAGTTAGGAAAGGGCAAAGCGAAGGTGGTCTCTTGGGATAGGAGAGACTTCAAGTCGGATAAGTACAACAATAATCGTCCTCGGCGAGATTTTTCTGGGAAGTTCGAGGTTGCTACTACACCACAAGCAGTTAACGCGTTGTTTCGAGAGCCAGTGCATCAAATCTTATAAAAAATCAAGAATGAACATTTCTTTCAATGGCCCAATAAAATGAGAAAAGACCCCACAAGGCGCAACCAAAACCTTCATTGTCAATACCACCAAGAGCGAGGGCAACCGAGGATTGTTGAACTCTATGAAGCCATCTGCAGCAGCTTTTCTGAAGTGGCAAGTTAAAGCAATTCCTGTATCACCCCAACAGGCAGGGACTCCCGGCAGGATTGGGATTTCAAAAGGATGCTTCTTCGAAACCGCCTTTAGGAACAATCAATGTTATTCTTGCAGCCCCGAGAGGAGTTGGTTCTCAATACTCTAGGGTGTTAACCATAGCCCAACCACCTGTAGGGACATCCTTCCTAGAGCCGAAGAGGAGCAGGACGAGGGTCCGTCCAGTGCTGAGTTTCTCTGATGAGGATAAGGTTGGTACCTTACAGCCACATGACGATGCATTGGTGGTTACTCTCAAGATAGAAAGGTCTGATGTAAAGCGGGTATTGGTTGATCAAGGTAGTAGAGCAGAGATTATGTACCCTGACCTATATAAGAGGTTGGGGCTGAAGATTGGAGAGTTAACCAGTTATGATTCACCCTTGGTAGGCTTTGATGGGAAGGTAGTCATACCAATAGGGCAGATCGAATTTCCAATACAAGCTGGGTCGGAGGTGGTAGAGGTGAATTTCATCGTGGTAGATGCGTTTTCTCCCCACACAGCCATCCTAGCAAGACCCTGGCTTCATGCCTTCGGGGCTATCTCCTCTACCATGCATTTGAAGGTGAAATATTCATCTAGTGACCAAGTTAAGGAGCTGATAGGAAGTCAGTCTATGGCTAGGCAATGTCTGGTGGCCGCAATTAGACATCAAGCTCAAGTAGAGTCTTTAGCATCAAATGAGAAAAGTTTGTAGCAATCAAAGGAGCCGGTGTTATCTAGGAATCCAATGGAGATGGTAGAGTGTGAAGGGTTAGAAAAGGTTATTATAGGTAACGATAAGGAGAAGTACTTTCAGGTCGGAGCTCAACTGCGTACTTAGGAGAAGGACGAGTTAATAATGTTTCTTAGGGAAAACATTGATGTGTTTGCTTGGAGTGCTTATGAGGCTCGGGGTTGGATCCAAGGTACATTTGAAAGTCAACCCAACTGTCATGTCGAGGAAGCAACCACCTTGGCGATTATCAAAAGAGCATTTTGAGGCTATCAAGGAGGAGGTAATCAAACTCAAACAAGCAGGGGCTATCAAGGAGGTATTTTATCCTGAATGGTTGGCTAATACAGTGGTAGTGAAAAAGAAGAATGGGAAATGGCAAGTATGTGCAGACTTCACAGATTTGAACAAAGCTTGCCCTAAGGACCCCTTTCCAATGCCTCGTATAGATCAATTGGTGGATGCCACTGTTGGGCATCCTCGGATGAGTATTCTAGACGCCTTTCAAGGATATCATCAGATACCCTTGGCTCTGGATGATCAGGAGAAAACTGTCTTTGTCACTCCTATAGGAAATTATCACTACAAAGTAATGCCTTTTGGCTTAAAACTGTAAGGGCTACCTATCAGAGGATGATGACCAGGATGTTTGAGCCACAACTAGGAAAGAACATTAAGGTTTATATAGATGATATGGTGATCAAGAGTAAGATAGAGTCCGAGCATGTTAGTGATCTAGGGAATATCTTTGGGATATTGAGGAAGCACAATCTTTGCCTTAACGCTTTTAAGTGCTCTTTTGGCGTTGGTTCAGGAAAGTTCTTAGGATATATGGTTACTCACCGAGGAATTGAAGTCAATCCTAACCAAATTAAAGCAATCAACAATTTACGGCCACCTCGGAATCCTAAAGAGATCCAAAAGTTGACAGGGATGATTGCTGCCCTAAACCGATTCATTTCTCGGTCAGCAGACAAATGTAGCCCTTTCTTCCAATTGTTGAACAAATGGAAGGGATTTGAGTGGAGCAAGGAGTGTTTCTTGGCCTTCCAGCAACTGAAAGAATACCTTTCTCGGCCATCTATCATGTCCAAACTCAAGGTGGATAAAGCTTTATTTGCATACATTGTTGTTGCTTCTCATGCTGTGAGCTTGGTGCTGGTACGAGTTGATAATGGTGTGCAGAGGCCAATCTATTACGTGAGTAAATCACTACATGAGGCTGAGGTTCATTACTTACCATTGGAAAAAGCCATTTTGGCAGTGGTGCACGCTACACATAAACTCCCCCACTACTTCTAATCTCATACAATTGTTTTCCTAACTCAACTTCCACTAAAATCGTTACTTCAAAGTGCTGATTATACTAGAAGGATTGTTAAATGGGGTACGATCTTAGGGGCTTTTGATATTAAGTACATTCCTCGTACCTTCGTTAAGGGTCAAGTTCTTACAGACCTAGTAGCTAAGTTTGTTGAGCTTTTTGTAGAAGAAAAAGAAGACAAGCAGAACATGGATGGAAAATCAGTTAGCATGGTCTCCCTCCAAGAACCTACGTCCTGAAAGGTGTATATTGATGGTGTAGCAAATCAAAAAGGAACAGGAGTGGGTTTAGTTATAGCTTCTCCCGAGATGATCATTATTGAAAAATTCTTAAGGTTAAGTTTCTCGGCTACAAATAATGAAGCTGAGTATAAGGCCCTGTTGGCTAGGATGATCATAGCCCAGAAGTTGGGAGGAAAGGCAGTAGAGATGTTCTCTGACTCAAGATTGGTTGTTGGCCAAGTAGAAGGGGAATTGGAGGCTAGAGATTCGAGAATGCAAGAATATTTGAATCAGGTAAGACATTTGCAATCAAAGTTTGAATCTTTCACTTTATTGCAAGTCCCCAGAAGCAAGAATACCCATGCCAATTCCTTGGCCACCCTCGCAACATCCTTGGCTCAGGGCTTACCTCGGGTTATCCTTGTTAAAGACCTATACAAGCCTATTGAGACTAAAGGTGATGTGACCTGAATTCATCAGATCAAGGTGGGACCTAGTTGGATGGATCATATAGTGCTATTCCTTAAGGAAGATATCTTGCCTAAAGAGAAGTCCGAGGCGGATAAAGTACATAAAAAGGCTCCTCAATTCTGGCTATTTGAGGACCAAAAGTTGTACAAACGCTCTTTTTCTAGGCCATACCGGCTATGTATACATCCTGAAGCAACAAAGCTACTTCTAGAAGAATTACATGAAGGGATTTGTGGAAGTCACATGGGAGGTAGATCCTTATCTCATAGGGCTCTTACCCAAGGGTACTAGTAGCCAAATATACAGAGGGAAGCACAAGAGTATGCGAAGAAGTGTGACCAGTGTCAAAGGTTTACTCCTAACATTCATCAACCAAGGGACGTCCTCAATCCTTTATCCAACCCTTGGTCTTTTACTCAATGAGGCTTGGATATTGTAGGACCCTTCCCTAAGGCAGTAAGGAATAGGAGGTGGCTGCTCATCGACACAAATTATTTCACTAAATGGGTTAAAGCTAAGCCACTATCAAATGTTAGGGACTTGAATGCGAAAAGATTTGTTTGGAAAAACATTGTCAGCAGGTTTGGAATTCCTCATACCTTTATCTCAGATAACAGGCTTCAGTTTGATAGTAAAGCCTTCAGAAGATATTACTGCAATCTCGGCATTACGAACATATATTCCACCCTGGCTTATCCACAGGGAAATGGACAGGCCGAGACTATCCATAAAGTAATAGTGAGTGGGGTCAAGAAAAGGTTGGATGATACTAAGGGAAAATGGCTGGAAGAACTGCCACACATCCTTTGGACCTATTGGACTATGCCTCGTAGTTCCACAAGGGAGACCCCATTTTCAATGACTTTATGGGGTCGAGGCTGTAATTCCTCTCAAAATCGGTTTCCCAACGCTGAAGATGAGCTCTTTTACTTCGAGCAACAATAATAGGTTGTTAGAAAGAAGCTTAGATTTGATTGAAGGACGAAGAGAAAACGTCATGGTTCAATTGGCATACTATCAGCATAAGCTCAAACAAGGCTATGACTCGAACGTAAAATCAAGGCTGCTGGTGTCAGGGTATTTGGTATTGAGAAAAGTTTTGGGTACTACAAAGAACCCAACCTGGGGCAAGTTAGGGCCCAACTGGGAAGGGCCATATCGTATTACTTCCGTAGCTGGAATAGGTGCTTATTATCTAGAAGATATAGATGACAATGTTATACCACGTCCCTAGAATGTAAATAACTTGCAAATGTATTATTATTAATGAAGGTCTTTTTTGATATATATATATATATATATATATATATATATATATATATATATATATCGCTTATTACTTTACGCATTACATTTCTCATTGTTGTTAAGTATCAAACAGAACATTGGCTATGTCTGGCTCCTCGAACCACATCCTTGGGTAAATTGATATTTTTTAACATTCTTCTAAATGTTAAACAGAACCTTAGTTATGTCTGGTTCCTCGAACCATTTACTTTGGGTAAATTAACTCTCCAAGTTATCTTACTAAGTATCAAACAGAACTTTGGCTATGCCTGGCTCCTCAAATCACATGTCTTGGGTAAATTGATATGTTTTAACATTTTTCTAAGTGTTAAACAGAATCTTAGTTATGTCTGGTTCCTCGGACCATCTACTTTGGGTAAATTAACACTCCAAGTTATCTTACTAAGTATCAAATAGAACATTGGCTATACCTGGCCCCTCAGACCACATACCTTGGGTAAATTGATTTTTTTTTAACATTTTTCTAAGTGTTAAAAAAAACCTTAGTTATGTCTAATTCCTCGAACCATCTACTTTTGGTAAATTAACACTTCAAGTTATCTTACTAAGTATCGAACAGAACCTTGGCTATGCCTGGCTCCTTAGACCACATACTTTAGGTAAATTGATATTTTTTAACATTTTTCTAAGTGTTAAACAGAACCTTTGTTATGTTTGGTTCCTCGAACCATCTGCTTTGGGTAAATTAACACTCCAAGTTATCTTACTAAGTATCAAACAGAACCTTGGCTATGCCTAGCTCCTTGGACCACATACTCTGGGTAAATCGAAAATTTTTTAACATTTTTCTAAGTATGAAACAGAATCTTGGTTACACTTAGATTCTCGGATCACATACCTTAGAGATTCCCACAACAGTGATCTAAACAAATAGAAGTTCATGAACATTACTTAAAGCATTTGTGAGTATGTCTAACATATATGTTATCTGGTCAAGATCTTATTACTACCTCAAGATCGTTAGGTGTATGGGAAATGATGTGGATGATTGCTCTTTTGTGATGTATGGATTTTGAAGTTAATAGTGTGCTTTACTAATGTTGTTGACTTAGTAATTTTTGATTTTGTTGATTAATTAGAAAGGTATTATCACTTATGCAGATAACAAAGTGGGGCATATCTCATTGTCCTACTAATTAAGTACTAAGTAAAATAGAAACTATACAAGAAAAAGATGCAAACATCATAAACATGAAAGAAAGACTTGTCATTAATCTTAGCCTTAGGAAAAGGCAATTTACTTACAGGAGATCAGATTACATTTCAAAAAAAAAGAAATATACAAGGACAAATCAGGGCTTCATCTTTATCACAAGCTTATCCTTGGAAGTCTTTGGAGGTTGGTTACGAGCTGTGTTGGTAGAAGCAGGCCCTTTACCCTTTGAGTCCTCCTTGGTGGTGATGGAAAGGGTCGCCTGGACAATCTCCATGGTCTGGGTAGCTTCCTTCCCCTCGTTAGGCTCCTTAGGGGCAATGAGGGGCTAGGCAGCATCATGGGCCACCTCCTTAGTTGTTTTAAGTGGTTTCTCGGTAGCCTCAGACTACTCAGCTTCCTCGAATGGATGGCCAGAGGAAGGAAGGTCTTTGACTAGGCTATCCTTTCCAGCATCTGCTCCCTGGGAGGTAGCATCAGCCTTAGGGACAAATGGACTAGGCGCCGAGATGACTGGAGTATAGTAAACACTTTCTGCCTTCCAGAAGGCAGAAGAGGCATCAACCCAACCTAGGTGAATGCCTCATTCCACACCTAGAGGCAGTAGTGTCTACATACCTCCGAGACCTCTAACCTGAGGTTTTCCTCGGTCTCAGCCACCCCAGCATCATAACCATCCTGCTCGGCTTGATCCCTTGCCTTCTCGGCTTCCTCCTTAGCCTTTTCTGCTCTTCTCTGGCTTTGTTGACTTCCTCCTTAGCCTTTTTAGACTCCCTCAGACTCTTGTTAAAGGCCTCTATTTATTTCTTTGCCGCCGCATAGTCCTCGTCGGCCTAGCGAAGCTGCAGACGTTAAGTCTCGGCTTGCCTCTCAGCCACCTTTAGAGCTGCCTCGGCACTCTTTTTATCACTTTTTGCCAAGTTTAGCTTGGCAGTGACCTCGTGTAGCTTTTTCTCTGCCACCTCAAAGGTTTTTTAGGTAGCAACACGCCTAGCCTCCTCGTCCTTCATTGTTCTGTGCGTGGTGATGATTATTTCCTCAGCCCTATAAGCAGTTTGGATGGCCTTTTCACATAAATAAAAAGGAACAATAAAACATACTCAGGTCAAAAAAATTATGTGTAAAAAAAATGAATGAATGAAAATTGAAGAAGAGTTAGATGGTAATCTTATCAGGGTGAGCTCCTTCTTCAGTGTGAGGAGGACCTCATGCTTCCTCATCTACCTCGGTTTGTTCATGTCCTCAGGTAGTAAATGTGTTTGCTCTAACGAGTCGGCCAAGCAAGCAGTTGTTCCCCAATCAAAACTTCTGATGGAGGCGTCGGCAGTTACAGCAGCTCCATCTAGGGTAATGACCGGAGCAGATGCTGGGGCCTGAACCTCAACCCTCCTCTCCAAGCCGTTTGGGATGTCCGAGCTTGCTTGGCTCCCTTTTGGGGCTCGACTTCCCTGGGAGGATGGCTCTTTCCCCCTTCCACCACCTCCTTGCCCTTAAGCTGATCCTTTTTTCTTTTGTGAGTAGCCTAGTCAATACATTGGGGTTGGGTGGGTGAAAGAGAGGGAAGTCTGGGTTGGGTAGACTTCCCTGGCTCCTGACCCTAAGGAGAAGGAAGCTTGGCTTGGGTAGCCTTCCCTGGCTCTTGATCCCTCACTTGGGACTCCATCAGGTCCCTGAGGCTCTGCCTGGTTCTGCGTTGGATCGACATTGTGTCTGAGTTAGTGGGTTCTTCTTATGGGTGGCTTATTTGTTATGAGGATGTAATGCCGAGGTCACTAGTTGGACTCCCCGGGGAAGAAAGTAGGTCAAAGACGTCAAATTCATCCTCGAAGTCTGAGACGTTAACTATTTCCTCATCTTCCTTGATGATGTGTTGGGAGGAGGTAGCTTCACCGGTTGTATGTTGGGGTGGAAAGGCTACTATAGGAACGCCTTCTAGGATAGGTTGTGTGGTGAGGCTGCCTTCTAAGATGGGGAAGCCCTCAAGAAGGAGGAAACCCGAAACGGTAACGCTTATCCGTTACAGGTGAAGGTGAGGGTCGCTGGCCCTTATGACACACTTCGGCACCTGGAAGCTTTTGGATATAGAAGTATATCCAAGAAACAGGTGCACCACTCTGAGCTGACCGCCACTATGGACAAACACCTCAACCTTCAAGATCTTGTCCAAACTCATTTGGTTGACAAGACCGAAGTTTGGAATAGCAGCGTGTTTTTCTACAAAATCATCAACAAAAATCAGTGTTAATCAAAGGAATGTTATATATATGCAAACACATAAAAAAAATTTATAAAAAAAAAAAAGAGCAACGGGGGTGATTATGAAATAATTGACCTAAACCTAGAGCCCCACCTAATTTCCCCTCTCTCGTCGGGCAAGGGAGGCCATCGTGCCACTCCCCAAATACGATAAAAAAAATCCTTGTTTAGGCCTTTGTTGGAATTGGGGAGGCATTGGATAAACCTAACCTCGAGAAACCTAGACTTTAGGTAGTACCCCTGCCACGTTAGGTGATGGAGGTTGTAAATCCAATTAATATCATGGTGGGCAAGTCCCAAACCCATTCTTTCATTAAGTACATCTACATAACCTAATATTCTAAACATACTTAGGGCAAACTAGGTTGGAGCTAATCGGTGAGCCCTAAGGTAATTCCTAGTGATTATGCCCATGAGAATTCTCATCCCCCCCTCTATAAAGGCAATCATCAGGATTACTACTTCTCCCTCCTGCCTTTTCTCATGCCATTCCCCTAACTTACAATATCTAATGGACACTCCGGGCGGAATCCTATATAGAGTTTTAAACTCCTCTATTTTCTCTTCAGAATCTACTAGAGAGGCAAATCTACCCATTTTCAAGGGAGGTTTGAAGGTATTAAAAGATAAAGAGATGAAAAAAGAGCCGAGGAGTAAAAGACACAGAAGAGAAAGAGAAGTAGATGAAAAGAAAATAAGCGAAAGAATTTTTGAAGACTTACACAAGAAAGAAAACTCTCATCGGACTAGCTCTCGGTAATTATGAAGGCACAAGTGGAGTAGGTAAGCTTGCAGGTTTAGTGTATGAGTGCAAAAATGAGATAAAGAATTAATTTGAATGTTATTTATATCAAATAAGAGTTACAAGGGGGAAAACTCCCGCCCAAGTTCCAGCAAAATCCATAACCATTGGATCCACATCACACTGAAGAACGTGGGGGGCATAAAGCCATAGGAATTTGATGAGGGAGTGTCTTGTAAGCTGAAGCATCAGGAGCGTGCCTCAAGCAATTAAAAAGGCATTCGCGTGGTCAAAGATGATGTATAATGGGCACAGAGTGATTATGGTGACATCGAAATCCTCCTTTCTTACCGAGGAGCCAGAAAGAAGAATCTCAAGGGGTTATTGTGGGGGAGATAGGTCTAGGAGTACATATTTATATACATATTAGGCCGGAGGCCCAATTCAAGGATGTTAAGCAATCCGAGGATGGATAAATGTCTTACTAAGGGTCCGTGTTGGTATATAGGGGGTAATGTCTGATCATGATCATCCGAAAAGATGGTCCGAGGAGGAATACTTCATTGGCTCAACTAAGCAGAAGTCAGAATGGATTGTTTGCCATCTAATGGCAACATCCCATGGGACTCTGTTGGTAAGGATATACATCACCAGAGTATAGGACAAAAGAAAACCATGAAATATCTAAAGGGAAAGCTACTACCACCGCATTAAATGCCCTACAGCTAACTCTCTGGCCGCATTAATGAAGAAGTGATGTCTGAGTAGCATGGCTCAGCCTTACAGCTGTTTCCAAAGGCTTCAGGAAGGGGTTAATGAGACAAGTATCCAAACGAACAAGCTGATCCATACATGGAGGTTAGAGAGAGGAGGAAGAATGATATAAAAAGTAGAGGAAACTCCCAGAATAGGGGGATCGGGAAAAAAGAAAAGGAAACACAGGATACCAAAGAACAATATTTGTAATCTATCTTTAAGGGAGATATACAAAAGAATTAGCCTTCTCGGATTGAGTTTGAGGACGATTTTCCTTACATAAGTTTGTACCATCTTTACTTCTTGGTCATCTTGGCCCATGGCAATTGATAGACAAACTCATCAGAACCTAGATTCCAAACTCACTCTTTACAAATTCATTGTATTGGGTTTTTTGGGCCTATCCCTTTCCTATTTTGAGTTTAGGTGCAAAATGTGTCCTTACAACAATCAATTTTATGATTTGAAAAGCTTCAGCCTAAGCCTTTAAGTTTGTGGTAAAAAACAACTAAACCATGGGTTATATCACTATATATATATGAAAAAGTAACTTACAAATCTCAAAAGTTGGTGAAAAAGGAAACCGATGAAAAGGATATGAAAAATAAATTAATTTGATCTTTCCACTTAAATGACCATTTAATCAATAATAATAATTTTATGAAAATTTTCCACACATTGTGGTCAAAGTTGGTGGCAAACTTGCTAAGCTCAGCCAATATGTCTTGCCTCGAAGAAGATAGCTATTAGCATTCCAGCTCATGAACTTTAAATGGCTATGGAAAATTATTAGATTGCTTTTGCCTTCATTGGATCACATCTATCATATTGTGTTTAATAACGAAAGAAATAGCAAAATTCAAAATTTAAAACTCAACGTATAGTTGTATTGTTAAATTTTAAATTCAAAGGTATTCTAGTTATTCAAGAGGAGAAAATTCTATAAAGAAAATTAAGTTGTTGAAAGAAATTACATAATCCAATATCTAAAACTACAAACCCAACTATTGTTCATGTACAAAATATTATAGATAGATATTCAATAATCAAGAACCAATTAATTTTTCCATCCACACAACGATTAGCTTAAAGCTAGATACTAATGGAATTTAAAAGAAATTAAATTCTTTGAATTTTATCACTCCTAAACTTTCAAACAATTTCTCAAAAGCTAAACAATCCACAAAGATATTCATCAACTAAACAGGCCAACTAAGGTCCAAAACACAAAAATTATAGCCACAACACAACATTCTACTTAATATGGTGTACTTTAAAGAATTTAAGTTTCATTTAAAAAATTAAGATAATTTTTTTTTTTTTTTAACTATTAGACCCCAAGTTCCATACAACAAAAAAAAATTAAGATTCAAACTCTACTCTCTTTTCTCTTCCATTTGCACAATTTCGAGTCACCAAACAGTCCAATTAAACAGTAAACAACAAATTATTAATATAAGAAAAAGGAAATCTAATATAACTAATATGTATTGAACCATAAAAAGCAAATTATCAAGCATCACATAAGAAAAACAAAATTATTCCCCTTCCTCCAAAAGTTTCTAAGAAAAGAATGGTTACCAATTGATTGGTATGATCTTCAATAGAATAAAAAGCTTCCAGTGATTGCAAGGCTTGATTGTTGACATCTGTCAATGAGTGGACAAACGAAATAGAGATAAAAAGAAATTTAGTTCATCATATAAAATGACAAGAAAAAGAGAACAATAGTAATTTCTCTTTGGTGAAAATAAATAACACTCTTACTATAAAACAAAGACCAAAATGAAAAAATCACATTGAAGTTAATTATCAAATAGAAAAATATTATAGCAAACATATTGAGAGTAACATTCTTGCAGCCTAGAGAATGGAAACCATAAAGCAATTTATAACAAATATGATCAAATGCCAAACTCAAATCAATTTTAAAAAGAAAAATATATATATATTTGACTAGTTTTGAGGCAATGAAAACTCAAACTCATTCATCATGAAATCCCAAAATTGAATTACATTATTTTTTTTTTCAAGTAATGAGATGGAAATAAATAAATAATAAGAGTAGTAAAAATAACAAACTCATTTTGAGTTCATACCCTTTGGACCTGGGCTACTAATGTTTGCCTCCCATGTGCTTCAATTTCATTTGCAAGCTCTAGAGTCATTCTCTGTCTCTTGTACTCATTTGATTGGGTTTTGGCAAACATACTTGAGTCATGACAGAAAGAACGGTTAAAACACTCAAGAAACTATCCCATTGAAGGTCATATCAATCAATTTGTGAGAGAGAACAACTAATAATTTATAATAATAAAAAATGAGAGGTGAAGAGGTTGCAATTTGTCAATGACTGTCAGAATTCCATATAATAGTGGCATCTGAAGAGTTTGGGTTAATGGAAAGACACACAATAGAGTTGGAGATAAGGTAACACCTAAATCTAAGAAGATGCTCAATAAATGTAAATTGATAAATAAAAAAATAAAAATGAAAGAAATAAAATAAATGATAATATGGCACTGATATAGCTTAATTGGAGAGTGGCAACAATAAATGTTACGCTTTAGCTTTTAGATATATATAGATATAGATATAGAGGATGTACTTTCTAATTTCTATCAAATCATCAACAACAACAATGCATTCTTTTTCAATTATTTTAATTTCTTATTTTCTCTATTTAAATAAGTGGCGACTCAATTGTGAAACATTGACCTAGGAGGGATGATAACAATAGTATAACCTGCACTCTCTCTTGAGAGGCAATAAACATGACTCCACCTACTTGCATGGGTTATGCTAAAACCATTTGAAATGTTTGGGTTCGAAGGCGAAGTCTCTCACATTGGCATGTCCACAAGTTTTTGGTCCCACTTTGGATAGCTCCCGATGTCTATATCCATATTTTTCTTACAAGATGATGAGTTGAGCAAATCACTTCGTATTACAACAAAGCATTCTTCTTGATGGGTTTTTGATTGATACGTAGGTCTTCCCCAAATTTCACTGTGATTTCAAGGGTGCATAACGTGCTTGTCATATAGAAGAATTATCTAGTGTGAATGTGTATATGTTGCGTACAAATTAAGAGGGAGTGTTTGTGCTTGCATGTGAATAAGTATATATTTGTAGGATTTTGAAATTGATGGGTTTAGAGCACTGTTTTCAAACCCAGACCGGGTCGGGAGGCGGACCGTGAAAACCGAGAACCGAGATGAAAACTGGTTTTTTAAGCATAAAGAACCGAATTTTTTGTTAATTCCATGAACTCCTAAAACCGAGGTTGGACCGCATGAACCGTGCGGTCCAACCCCTTAGCAATTTTTTTTTTATAAAAACAATTTAACACAATTTTATTCTACTTAATTAAATTATTTATCTCTTACAATGAATAAAAGAAATTATAATTAAAATCCTTCAAAGATATTCAACTTTACTTCAAAAATTAATCATAAATTTTAATGTTTTCATGGTTATTATTTCATTTTATTAACTTTTTTATTTAATTATTAAATATATGCTTGAAAATCATTAAATTTTCCTCACATATATAGATATATTAGTCAATTTTGCTAGTTTTATAAATTTAATATATATATATATATTTAGACTTTAATTAATTATGACATCATCACGGTTCAACCCCGGTAACCTCGGTTCAACCTCAAAAACCTTAAACCTCTCCTTTTTACAGTTCAATGAACGGTCCGGATTTCAAAATCATGGTTTAGAGAAAATTGATGGGTAGTTTCCATTATTCAAAACTAACAAGGAAGAAAACCTTAAAATGTTGGCCCAATTTTATTTTTTTTTAAAGCATAAGTTGCCCCAAATTCTAATACATTTACATAGCTGTAAAAAATTTATAACATACAGTAAACCTATAAAGCTAAATTCTTTTTTTTTAAAAAAACATAGTTAATTTCATCTCCAAAATTAGTTTAACGTCCAAACAAATTGGAAATAGCAAACTACCCAAGAAATCAACTGTGGCTCTCTCTCTCTCTCTCTCTCTCTCTCTCTCTCATGAGTTTCATAAAAAAGAAATAATTTGGATTGATCTTATTAATTTTTATATTTTCTTAACTTTAAAATGCTTAAACTCTAGGATTGGAAAATATTATTTCTTTCCCTTTTCTCTTTTAATTTTTTCCTATTTAATTTACTAATTTTAGTTACAAAAATAAAAGTTAAAAAAGTTTTTAAAAAAAATAAAGAAAATTGTGGCTAATTATATCTATATGTTTAGGTGCTGATGTAGTTCGAAGTTTGTTCTACAAGAAAATGAATCAAGTTTGAATAACTAATCTAATTTCATCCCATAAAATATATATATATATATATATAGTAATCTAACTTGATGACGAGTTCAAACGTATCTAGTATTCCAAATAAAATTAAGTAAACCAATATTGAATTATCTTCCCATTTAGCACTAGTTTAACTAGACATATGTTGAGCATCTCCACTAAATAAGCTAAAACCAAAATCCTCTCTATTTTAGGGAGTAAAACTTAAAAATAAAACTTTTAACGGTCTTTCTAAAGTTCAAAAGGTGTTTTGATAATCAAGAGTCACTCTCTTTGTCTAGAGTGCTATTGTTTATTAGCAAAAGAATTTATTGGAATAAATTATTCAACTCCTGTCTCCCTCTCTCTCTCTCAAAAGTAAAAGAAAAAGGGTTGTGTTAAGGGCACCATGAGGTGCCCATTAACAACATATTTTAGGCAAATTTTTGGGTAATTTTTTCAATTTTTAGCAATTTTTTAATTTTTGGCAATTTTTTTTTACTTTTTTTAACAATTTTTTTGACAACTTTTTTTCTTATTTTAAAGTGAAACACAAAACATGAAACCTTAACAAGCACCAGGTGGTGCTTGTTAACATTTCCTAAAAAAAAAATTGAAACAAGTACGTAAAAAAAATAATAATAATAAAAATGCTCTTAGTTAAGCCTGTATATCTTCTATATTTGTAGAGTTGCCAGAAGATGCAGCGCCCAGATGTTCAAAAGAAGGGGAAAAAAGTGTTAATCCCTGCAGTCATCAAAGGTCGGTCCCAAAAGAAATAATAAAAAGACGAGCCAAGGAAAGAAAGAGCTGGAAAGTAGCATATATATATATATATATATATTTTGAGTGTTAATATATGTCTTTAGAGTACAAAATAATAAATTATTTTTGAAAATATTTTTTAAAAAATTGAAAAAATATTGACAATTTTTTCAATTCTCGAGAAAATATTTTCAAAAATGAAAAGCTTAATATGTGCCCTTAGGGCACATTAACCGAACCCAACTCTAAAACATCACTTTTATTAAGTGTTTTAAATATTATAATATTTGACATTGACGAACAATTCAATTTCAAATTTGAAACCGCATTGTTCATAAATTGTAAATCTTATATTATTTTTTTTTATTAAGGTGAGGCATGTTTTCTTTAAAAAGGGAGAGTGAGAAATATAAAAAAATGAATAAAAATATTTAAAAAAGAATATTTAAATGAAGTTGTAAAAAATGGAATGTTTGATGTTTGGTATATTGTAAAATGGGGTATTAAAATTGTAAAAATAGTGTTTTAAAATTGTAAATACTAAAATTTTTACAATTATTGATGAGAATGCTAAAGCCTTTAAAGAACGGCTATGATGTATCATATACCAACATAGATACACGTACCAACATCTATGATCTGTATTAAACTTAGAAATTCTTCTTTTCTTGACTCTTATATTGTACCCTCTTTTTTGCTAAACTTATATTGTACCTCCTTAAACCTTTAATTAACATTAACATAACTTGTTTAGTCGATTGTTATTATTGTTTAATACTTTTCTCCTTATTTTTAACGGGGTTATTGTTTAATACTGAATTACTGACACAGGTCATCAAATTCAAAAAACTAAGACACATGTCGTTGGCAAATACCATGGGCTGATAATTGATTTCGTAATACCCTTTCCTCACTGGGTATTTTTATGCTCTCGAGTCTTAAGTGACCTTCTCAACTTGGAAAATAGTTATAGAACATAGTTTTGCTCTAAATTAGAAAAAATTTCTTAAACTCAAACCTTTTTTTTTAAAAAAAAAGGGAAATTAATAGTAGACTTTATTGATTACATAATTGAAAAAGAAAAGAGGTACAATCTACACAACATAAAAGAGGTACATTCTTCAAATCAAGAAATAACATCCTTTTTCTCTTTTGCAAACAATAGCAAGAGTTAGATTTCAAAAACACACTAACAAAACTGTTAGAGATATATTAGCCCATTAGTATAAGCTCAAACTTAATTTTATTTTGTGTGCAAACCAAGTCTCCTACTTGTACTAGAAGTCTATTAGTTTAGGATTTAGTCTACTATATATACACATGTTATGGTTCATTGTAACATAGGGATTTGTACTACACTACTATATTATTGGTGTAACCCTTTAGGGTTTCCTCCGTGGATGTAGGTCGTTAGGCTAAATCACGTAATCCTCGTGTGTTATTGTGTTCTATACTTTATGATTTTACTTCTGCATCTATACTAGCATATTCAACATGGTATATCAATGCTAATATTTACATGGTATCAGAGCCACCTTTCTATGGCCATAGTTTTCTGTCCTTACTGTGTATTAAGAGCAATCTTTGTCTTCTTCGGTGTTTCTTCGCTGCGTTCATCTTCTTTGGCTTCCCACTGATGCCGTCAAATCTCTCCAGTATAGTCATGCCACCGATAGAAGTCGCATCAACACTGCAAAACCATTGCCTTCCTCAAACCACCGTCACAGAGCCAAACTTTATTCAAGAAATATTTTCAACCTTATCAAATCTCAAGGTTTCATCAAGCATCCACCAGAGCCACCTTCCTATGGCCATGGTTTTCTATTCTTACGGTGTATTAAGAGCAATCTTTGTCTTCCTTGGTGTTTCTTCGCTGCGTTCATCTTCTTTGGCTTCCCACTGCTGCCGTCAAATCTCTCCAGTATAATCATGCTACCGATAGAAGTCGCATCAACACTGCAAGATCATTGCCTTCCTCAAACCACCGTCACATAGCCAAACTTTATTCAAGGAATCTTCTCAACCTTATCAAATCTCAAGGTTTCATCAAGCTTCCACCTTGAATTTGAGAGGGAGTGTTAGAGATATATTAGCCCATTAGTATAAGCCCAAGTCTAATTCTACTTTGTGTGCAAGCTAAGTCTTCTACTTGTACTAGAAGTCTATTAGTCTAGGGTTTAGTCTACTATATATACACATGTTATGGTTCATTGTAACACAGGAATTTGTACTACACTCTAATATATTATTGATGTAACCCTTTAGGGTTTCCTATCCGTGGATGTAAGCCGTTAGGCTGAACCACGTAATTCTCGTGTGTTATTGTATTCTATACTTTATGTTTTTGCTTCCGTATCTATATTAGCATATACAGCATGGGGTATCAATGCTAATATTTAACAAAAACAAACTAAATAAAAATTAAATTGATGTTTTCTAGCATCCATGCAGCCTCCAAAGGACAAATTTGTCAAAGTTGAGGAGATCCAAAAATTCACCAAAAATACTTTATCCTATGATATCTATGCAACATAAAAGATGTCAAATTCTAGAGGTTTTAGTTTATGCAAAGCAAACCCTATAACATCTATGAAGTGAGTTTTTGGTTGGCAGTTTTAAGGAATTCCAAACAAACCCTTTGAACCAAACAACTTCGTAAAAGAGCAACCTTATTAGTTTGGTCATTCATGTGTATTTTAATATTATGAGAGGAAAGTGTACAACATTGTAAGTGCACAATTACACCTGGACCCAAAGACAACTACGGGCTCAGGCCCAATGAGCCTTAAACAATGAAATTTGTAGAGTGTGGGCTTGAAACCTAGGTTAGAAGTACTGAGAACTTGATAACAGGCTAAAAGTTACAAACACTTGTAAATAATAAACAATAATTGCAAATAGACCTCCTCGGACGTGAGCCGAGGACTACTTCTGTATTATTTCTCTTTCTTTCTTTAAAGGTTACAATTCTTAATTTCTTTCTTCGTTACCGAATCCCCCTCTCTTTGGCCTTCACCCCCCTTAAATACTTCATTCCCTGATACTTTTTGGACAGTGACTAGAAGTTTCAGTCCTACTGTTCAGGGGTCACTTCCCCATTAATGCGGCCAGGGAGGTAGGTACAGAGTCTTTAATGCGGAGGTGGCAGCCTTTACTCTTGATATTTTCTTTAACACTGGTGCATCTAGAAGGTTCAGGGCCTCCCCCTTTTAACCAACAGTCTTTCCAGAATTCTGTCTTGACCTTTGTAGTGAATCTCCGAGTCCTCTTGGAACGGTCCGAGGAGGAACTCACCCTCGGCTGTATCTTCGGACCCTCGGCATATAGGCCGATTCATAGTATTAACAAATTCCTAGCTTATGAACAGATCGGCCCTCCTTGCTAGAGCCCAAAGGCCCACATGCCCACTTGGGTCCTTTTACTCCTCCACAAACATTATTATAATTTCAGAGTATGGTATGATTTTTTCCACTTTAAATTATAAAAATTATAATGAATATTTAACTAAATTGAGTATTTTGTGGTTCATGTAATAGGCTAATAGCCCAATGATAGCGGCAACTTTGTGGTATTTAATGTCTGATTTGAACCCTTTCTCTTTCCACTCTTCCACTATCTAAGATTTATTTATTAAAAAAGAGTTATGTCTATAATATTTTCATAGCAAATCATAAATGACAGGCTTGTTATTGACGGTTATTAATGGGCAAAAAAAAAAGTATTTTTAGTAGTAGGTTCAAATTAAATTAGAACCAATAACTACTTCCCACTTTGTTTCTCAAAGAAAAAAAACTTACTACTTAATATTTATTATGAGAATATTGTGACGACAACAATTCTGTAAAAAAAGATGAGAGTTTTACAATTTTTTTTTTTTGTTGAGAAGGTAGTGTTTTACTTTATAATAGACTTTTTGACAAAAACATGAGTTTTGATTCAAAGTACAGTTTTATGCCACAATTATTTATTTCCATATCAATTAGTAAATTAGAACAAAGAATTAGTCGATATTGCAAAATAATACCACGCTAAATTGCATATACTCATTTTTATTTTATTTTTTTCTTGCTTCAATCATTTTTAATATTTTGTTCATAGTACACAAAAATTTCATTCTAAATATATTAATCTACATGTAAAGTTTTTAACAGTTGAATAAGAGGTTTATGGTTCAATCCCTACTTACACCAAAAACTAATTGATATTTTGGTTTGATAATAAATAGCAGAATCATAAAAAACGGACATCATAAATTAAAACTCCATAAAAAATAAAAATAAAAAATAAACAAAAATACTGATTTACTAGGATCAAATTATGGAAAGTGTGAGGTGCCGAAAACCCAAAGACCCGAGGACCCGAAGAAGGGAAGCTCGAGATATAGTAAGCAAGGGAGAATAAAGGGATAAAGAAATATACCCGAGGATACCCGAGGATGAGGTGGCATGGGTGTTGATGACATAGGGGACATATTGCGAATAGTTGAACGTGGCTGGATAACTTTGAGTGTTGCATTAAATGTCCGGCACCAACCTTTCTGGCCGCATTAATTAGGAAGTACCGACTTTGTTCGTTGCATTAATGTAGACGTGACCTGAACAGTACGGAACGCAAAGTTAGGGCTTTGCTCCATTACCGACGGACAGGTGTCGGGAGAAGAAGCTGAATAGATGGCAATGTGTAGGGCTGAGATGATGAGAACTAATGATATAAATAGGAACCGATAGACACAGAAAAGAGACTTTTGTTGTTGAACCCTCTCTACAAATATATTGTATTCGGATCTTTAATCAAAGAACAAACGGTGATAGTCTAGACTGATTTGTGATTTTTGGTCCTTACAGAAAGGATATGTTAGCTTAGCAATTTTAAATTTATTATCCATATGATTTTGATTCAATAAATATAAGTGATATGCTTTTCTTTTCTTTTCAGGTTTAATCTATATATATTATCTTCTCCTTTAAATTAAAAAGAAAGCCATACAAAAAAATAAAACAAATAAAAGTCTTATTAAAAGTCAAATGTTTCACTTAATGTGAGACGAGTGGAGTAATGCGTACCTAATTAGTTAAATGAAGACATATTTTATGGTTTTTAGTTCCTGTTAACTTGCTCAAAAAAGCCATAAAACCCATTAATTTGTTAATTGAATCAAGTTAGGCTCTGAATTTCAGTTCACTTTGATCAATAAAACTGCATGTAACTAACGTTTTCACAATAATTTTTATAATAAACTGTAGTTATTATTGATTTTTATTTGTATTTATTACTAATATTGCTCTTTTATTAATTAGTAATAATCTGTCATTTAAATATGTTGCAAAAATATTTCAAAAATGTTGTAAGCATAACTCATTGGATTGAAATGAAAAATTAAAATTATTTCACTTTTTAGCTTATTTTTGTTATTATTTATAAGTCACATTGCTCTTTTTAGCATTATTTATAAATTTTATTGTACTATTTTAATTAATTTTTACCTTTATATACAATACTTTCAATAATAATTGTTCAATTTTAACAAAATAAAAAGTATCTAAACATTCTCTTAAAGTTAAAAGCAGCTGAGGAAAAAATAAACCAATAAAACATCAAGTGAAAGAGAATTAGAGAAAAGGTGAAAACCACAGCAACAAAAAAAAAATGACGTGGCAATTGGAAATGGAGTATAAAAAATTGAAAAGAAAAGGAAACAGCTTTACAGTAAATATATGGAAATCCAAGGGTAGAAAAGTACAGTCCCAACTGTCACACAAAACTAAAAAAAGCTAATCTTCCAACTTTCCCAACACAACCATCAGTACATGCTCAAATACCTCACATTCTCCTAAGCCAAACTCAGCCCACTCTCTCTCTCTCTCTCTCTCTGACACACACAACAATGTCACCTTCATCACCACCATTACCATTCTTCTTCACTCTCCTCCTCCTCTTCTCCACCGCCGCCGCCGCCGCCACCACCAAAACTCACTCTCCACCTATCTCTCTCCCACCTACACCCTCACCCAAATCTTCTCCAACTCCAACCATACCATCCCCTGAATCCTCTCCAACTCCAGCCACACCTTCTTCACCTTCACCCTCATCACCATCGT
Organism: Castanea sativa; assembly: GCF_040712315.1. NCBI lineage: Eukaryota > Viridiplantae > Streptophyta > Magnoliopsida > Fagales > Fagaceae > Castanea > Castanea sativa. Next base: position 47,641,284 of record NC_134017.1, on the reverse strand, counting down.
CACCCTCTTCCTCTTCTTCCTCCACTCTAGACCCAAAACAACTGAGAGCCTTACAATCCCTCAACATCCCAACTTCCAAAGACCCTTGCCAACCCAAAAACAATGCCACTTTACTTTGTGACTCTTCCAAACCTTTTCGTCACCTCCTCTCTCTCAGTCTCTCAAATTGTTCCTCAGACGATGTAGCTCTCTCCTTCACAGCTCTCAAATCTCTCTCTTCTCTTCACTCCCTCTCCTTCCTTAACTGTCCCATATCCCCCATTCGCTTTCCCACTGACCTCTCTTCCTCTCTCCACTCCTTCACTTGCATCAACTCCCTCAAAAGACTCACTGGTGTCTGGCTCTCTCGCCTCCAAAACCTCACCGACCTCACTGTCTCTTCCACTGTCATCAGTGCCTCTGGCCCTTTTGTCATTCTCGGCAACATGAAGAAACTCACTTCCATTACCATCTCACACGCCAATCTCACCGGTTACATTCCAAAACACTTGAATCTGAACTTTACCCACATCGATCTTTCAGCTAATAAGCTCAGAGGAAAGATACCCACTTCGGTCACACTCCTTGAAAACCTCGAGTCTTTAAATCTTTCATCGAATGCGCTTGTTGGTGAAATACCCACTTCGTTTGGGGACTTGATTTCGCTGAAGAACGTGTCTTTAGCATCCAACTCGTTGTCAGGTTCGATCCCAGACTCGATGTCAGCTATACCAGGTTTGGTTCATGTTGATCTGAGCTCAAACCAGTTCAATGGGACTATTCCGAGGTTTCTCTCTGAGTTGAAGAGCTTGAAGTTCTTGAATCTAGCAAACAATGAGTTTCAAGGGGTAATGCCTTTCAATGGGAGTTTCATCAAGAGGTTGGATGTGTTTAAGGTTGGTGGGAACACTAACTTGTGCTATAACCATTCGGTTCTGTCATCAAAGTTGAAACTTGGGATTGCGCCTTGTGATAAGCATGGATTGCCCATGTCACCACCGGCTTCTAAGGCGGATTCTTCAGCAGATGATAGTAGCAGTGATTCAGATTATGATGAGAGTGATGGGAGTGATTCAAGTAACAAGAAGGAGCATCATCATGGACCAAGTAAGGTTGTTCTTGGTGTGGCAATTGGGCTTTCTTCTATAGTCTTTCTTATTGTTTTCCTAGTTCTTCTCTCAAAATGGTGTCGTTAAGGAAAGGAGAAGAACCATTTTTTGCTTTTCTGCTTTTTTTTTATTTAAATTTTATTTTTTCGTTACTTTTTAGATTAGGGAAAAATTGGTTATTAGAGTTAGAGATGAGTTTGATTAATTTATTATACACTTTAATGATGAAGAAGAGTAGGTGCAACGGGAAAAACAAAAAAAACAAAAAAAACAAAAAAGGAAAAAGAGCAATCATTGAATTGGTGTGTTATTTTTTTTTGCTGATTTGATCATTTGATGGGGGAAAAAGAGCAGTGGGGTTTCAATTTGTCTGATAGGTGTATTCACTTGGTTGCATTATTAATGTGCCATAGAGGGGAAAGTGGTTGATGTTTGATTCCTGAGTATGTACTTTTTCTTGATCTACAAGCATTTATCTTTTCACACTTATATATTAATCAGCCACTCAATTCATCCTTATGAGCTTTAATTGTGTTGGTTTGTTGTCCATCTACTCTTTCTGTAGTACAGTGAAGCCATACTTTAGAAACCCACACAAGGTTAGTATTACAGTGATTTTCATTTATATTGTTGGTATCGATGAAGTCCATGACTATGATAATAGAATGAGGGTGTTCAAGTAATTTTCTTCTTTGCTCATTATATTATATTCATATGGTCAAAGGAAATTCCATGAGGAATTCTTCATGGCTGTTGTGAGCGCCTGTGTGCTACAAGCCTAAACCAATAATTCACAATACTTTAGGTTCTAGATTTGTAATTTATGAACTTTCACCTTGTACAGCTGTACTAGGTATTTATTGCTAATATTAGCAACAACAAAAAAAAGAAGGTATTTATTGCTAATAGTTTACGTGTGCTTCCCAGTATATTTGGAAGTTTAAAGAGAGAGAGAGAGAGAGAGAGAGAGAGAGAGAGAGAGAGAGAGAGAGAGAGAGAGAGTGTGTGGAGGGTAGAAAGGGAATGTTTAGATATCCCTACCATTTGTTTAGATGCTTTAAAAATTAAAATGAGATTGAGGAGAAATGATCAAACATCATATAAATCTGACAATGCAGAGGGTACAAGGAGAAGGAGATTGTAAGGGAATGATTATTGCTTCCCCTTCTTCTTCTTCTTTATTTTATTTTTTTATACAATAATTTAAGTGTATATGTGTGAAGCTCCCTGTTGGACTAACCACCGTACCAAGGGTACACGGCATAATTGCTTCCCCTTTTTGAATGTTTTGAAAATTAATTAGGAGGAGGGGAATTGATATCTCTTCCATTTGTTTGCCTGTTTTCAAAATTAAAATGGGAATGAGAGGATATGATAAGACATCATATAAATTGACAATAATATCCATCTTTTGTTCAATTTAAAGAAATATATATAAATTGGCATTAATTGGGTAATTTTGGCTTTTTTATTTTATTTTTAATTTTTAATATTAGTGGAATCTCTTCTTTCCCTTGCCAAATACAAAATACTCCTAATTTGGAGAAATTGAAATTGAAAATGAGGGATTTGAAATGAACCCTCCCTCTTCCATCTATTATTAATATTATAATTTTATTAAAATTCCAAAGAAAGTAATTAAATACCTTCTATTCCCTTCCCTCTACTCGTCTCTCCTCCCTTTCCATTGAAAAATTCATGGCCTTTCTCTTTTATAGGTGAACAAATCATTACAAGAAAATTGCAATTATTTTAGGTGATGGTGATAAATAGGATGACTTTTTTTTAATTGGTGATATAGAAGGATAATTTTCTATGTCTCACACACTCCATTAAAACAAATTATACTTATATGTACGACCCTGAATAGACAAGAGACAATGAACAAGCTGGTGATGGTTGATGAGTTGTAAAATGGAGAATGACAAGAGATGCCTCTGACCCAACTAACCATGTTCTCAATGTAAATGTTATTAGATGGTTAATTCAAGTTCTCTCTCCTTTTTTTTATGAGAATCTGAAATGTATGGTGATTTTGACTGGAGCATATGAATTCAATGGTTAATTCAAGTTCTCTCTCCTTTCTTGATGACAGTCTGAAATGTATAGTGATTTTGACTGGACCGTATGAATCAATTGTTAGAACTATAAACCTACCAGCTTCTTTTTATTCTTTGCCATTTTCTTGATTTACCTCTTTGCTTTTCTTTCTTAGTTTTCCACAGCTTCGAGTTTCAGCCTCTATTCAAATATTCTCACAACCTCCAAATCCTACACTGCCTGTGCATTGTTTGTGGCATCTGTTTTGAGCAGGTACTGGAAACCTGATATATCCAGGCCCTGTAAACCTTTTCCCTGCATCTTATGTCCATCCATCAGAATGCTCTTCTTGCTTGTCTTTTCTGTCCTTTCCTGGTGGTAGAATGTTTGAGATGGCTAAAAGCCTGGAATAACAACAGAGATTAGAAGATAGGGATATTCTTATCAGCCCTTCGACCACAACGCTATCTAAGTATTCCTAGAAGATTCTAATTTCAGCTCTAAAATAGAGCACCAACAGGGGATTGTTTTTGTGTTAGCTGGCTCAACAATCAGAATTAAGCTTGCACTTTTGGGTTGTATCTGGGAAGTACTTTTACCATTTCAAATTGCTTTAAATACCCCCAAAAAAAAAAGACATTTATTAAAGTGCCAGAATAGAAGCTCAAAACTTCCACTAAAAAAAAAAAAAACATTCCCCCCCCCCCCCCCCCCCCAAATTAAAAAAAAAAAACTAATAATTTATAGTATGTATAAGTACTTAAAACTTTTAAGTATATAGCTACGAAAATAGAAGTTGGCCCTCCCAAATGTTCGAGTTAGTCCAATGATGCTTTTAAAAACTAATAGAATTTGTCAATTGGTCTAGTAGTTATAGAAATAAGGTTGTTTTTGTTTTCTCTAATTCGTTTTTTGTACACATTTAATATCAAGCTAAACAGTTTTTGTATACTCATTGGAGTTTAAAAGATGTTAAGTTACCCTAAAAAATTATCTTGCAAATATACATATGTGAAAGTTGTTAATTTTATATGCAATGTATTTATAAAATATGACTTACTTTAATATCAAAATATTAATGTTTATATTTGTGTATGTGCGTTTACGCATATGTGTGATAGTTTATCTTGACTTAAGACTAACATATTAATACTAAAATTTGACCTCCCAAACAAAAAATACTAGCTACACCCCTGATTAGATTGTACTGAGATTTCAAAATGAAATTCCACAAACTAACATGATGCTGCCTCAACCCTCAGCTGGACCAAATGTGCTTGTGGATAAATCTTCCTAAATAGAACAGAATGTACATTATCTAGTGCATCACTTGAAAGGTACGACATGAATTGCTATCTACTCAACGCCCTTGTGCTGGACTCTTTTAACATGGCAAGCTCTTTTTATGTACTCATGTGTCAATGCCATAATTAGAGGCAGCTGTTTTTGCTCTATGCATTTTGCTATTTGGACCCGCCACATAGCGCAGTCATGAATGGCATCTCAGCAGCAATATGAAAGCTGAACCTAATTTACAATAAACATGTATCGTGTCCTGATGTTAAAAAATCATACCATCCTCACAGAAAGATGACTTAAAAAAGTTGATAGAATGGGAAAATAATAATTTATGGCATAATTTTACAACTATTCAAAAGGAGAAAATTTATGAACACAGTTTTTGTCACAATCATTACATGACTGACTACAAGACCGACTGGCGGAAAAAAAAAATTTGTAGGTTTATGTGAAAGTGATAGGCAATTGTTTGTAGTCTCTTATATCAATGTTGTGGCAAAAGCACAAAAGTAGTAGGCAAAAAAGAACTCATTTAAAAAAGAAAAAAAAAAAATTCTGCAGTTTGTGTGTGTTCTACTTATTCCTAAGGCAGTAATCATTACTCCAATAGATGCAAAGTCCGCCCACCAGGAATAAGTTCATGGAGGAGGACTGGTGAAATAATAATTGTAATTTATCAACATGAGGAAATAATATTGGCCAAAAAAGAACTAATACAAAGAAGATATGAGAGTAAAGCCACGGAGCACTACAGTGAGTGAAGTGAATGTCTAGAGTATCATCAACAAGTGCATCATAAAAGTTTATAGGAGCAAGGTTGTCAAAATTAGGATTCTACGTAGGTGGAATCGTAGATCATAAAATCGAATCATAGATCGTAAGATCTTACATTATTTGAGAAAAAAAAAATGCACATTGATATGTTAAATAATCACATAAATTATACATTTATTGATATAATTACCATATATCACTATATCTATTTGTAAATATCATTTAAAGAGGCCAAAAACCTCAAAACGTGATACTTTATTGAAATATTTTTTATTTGGATCCAATTGACACTCTCTTTACATTTGAGTGGAAAAACTTAATCTATTGAGATTTTATCTTTCATTTAGGTCCAACTGAGCCTCATTTCAAGTTAAAGCAAATTATAAGAAACCAATGTTATTTGGGATCATTAGAATCGTACAATCCTATCGATCCTGAACGATCGTAAAGATCCTTGAAAGATTCAGATCATTTTAGGCAGGTGGGTTTGTAAAATCATAGAATCGTAAGATCCAAATCGAGATTTTGACAACTACATATAGGAGAGCTTGTTTTTCTCAAATTGCCTTACTCTTAATGTCATTGTGATGGTACACAACAATTTTATGAAATCGTGGTATTGTGTTTCTATGATTCTATCAAAAATAACTTTTGCTTGTTTCTAAGAGCCTTCTCATCAGGTATGTTAAATGTGTCAAATGTCAAATATTTGGCATTTGGCACACCAAAAACAGAGCATCATGAGGTGTGCTCAATGTGTCAAATTTTTTAGATATGCTACAGTACGCTTCTATCTATGGCACAGTATGGAGAAATGTGTTATATATATTTTTTATTATTATTTTATTCAGCTTTCTCTCTTCTCTCATGGTGCCAAGCAGATTCACTCTCTCATCCTCTCTTCCTCTCCATCAATCCTCCCAACCTCTGATTCACTCTCTTAGCCTCTCATCCTCTCCATCAATCCTTTCAATCGGTGGTTCATCCCTCAAATGCCTCAAACCCATACCCAATCTAAGCCTACCTTGCCTTCTTCCTAGACCTCAGTTTCAATGGAATCGGAGCATCATCCAAGCTCCACCGTGACAACCACAAACCACCACCACTCCTCTGCTCTTTGCGTCTCGGTCTAACCCGGACCCAACACACGCCTCTCTAAATCAAGAACCAAAACCACGCCAGCAAGCTCCGCCACTGTCCTCCCTGCTCGTCCCCTAAAGTCCAATCTCGCCTCTGATCTCACCGATTCTCTCCTCTGAACTTGCTGCCAATTACTCCTTTGGTCTCACCAGCGCCGCCGCCGATCTCACTAGTCCTTGCCGTCAATCTCGCTAGTCCTCGTCGCTGATCTCGCCAGTCTTTGCCGCCAATTTCACTAGTCCTCGCCACTGATCACACCGCCAATCTCCACAGCCGTCACCGATTGTTGGTTGAGTTTGGGTTGGCGTTTTATTCTCTATTGAGGATCCGGTGATTGTGGGTGTAATTTGTGGTGGTTGATTTGCTGTTGGTGGTGGTTGTTGGTTGGTTGGTGGCAACTGCCACTGAGTTAGGTGTTTGTATATTGGCTGGGATTTGAGATAATATATTATTTAATGTGTAGTAAATATTATTTTAATGTATAGAATTGAAGGATAAAACATCTGATAAATGAGATATTGTAAAATGATGTAGTAAAATGATAAAGTAGGTGTTTAATGTTCAAATTGACATTTTTTTGAAACATCTGATGAGAATGCTCTATAAGTGCAAAAGACAGTTGTTTTTTGCATTGTGAAGAACATAATACGAGACCACTGTCTTAGAGCAACCACATTAGTATGTCTAAAAGATTCCGTCTATTATATACAAAAAAACTTACTTTTTCTATTTTACACCATTACTTTTTCTATTTTACATCATTACTTTTATAAAACACTTACATCAGTTTATCTATTATACACACTTTTTTATTAAAATAATATTTTTCCTCACTTTTTTTATTATTTCCCACCTAACCCATAAAGTATCTGCCTCTCACTTTCCCCGAACCCACAAAGTCTCCGCCCCTTTCTCATCCCTCAAAGTCTCTGCATCTTTTTTTTTTTAACAATTCGAAAGCTACAAGGAAGAGGGAAGATGATGAAGAAGAAGATGAAGATGATTGAAACATAAGGAAATCCCTTATCTCTCTCCTTAATTCTCAGATCCCTTAAGTCTCTACCACCATTGGGTTTGTATTTGATTTTGATTTTGATTTTGATTTTGGATTTGGGTTTTCAGTTTATGATTTAATTTTGAGTTGATTTTCTGTGGATTTTGGGTTTGATTTTCAGTTGATTTTGTTTTTGGTTGATTTTAAGTTGGGTTTGGGATGGGTTTTCCAATGGGGTTTGAGTTGATTTTAAATTGTTTTGTGTTGATTTTGAGTTATTTTTGGTTTGATTTTGTTGATTTTGTGTTTGGATTATCAAATGTTGAAATGGGTTGTGGTGGTAAACCGATGATAGTTGGGTGGTGCTGTGTTTGTATTTGGTTGATACTTTCTTGACCGGTGTTGGTCTGTAACAGAGGAGCAAGAATATGAGGGAGAAGAGAAAAGCCCAAGTCCGTTTCAAAGGAAGAAGAAAGAAAAAATGGAGCCAAATTGGAAAATTATTGAAATATCAAATACACGAGCTACAATAACCGTGCATAAATACACAATTTTACACCTACAAATGTGGATGTTTTTTTGAATAAAATGTATAAAATATATTTTTTTTTTTTTTTTTATATATATTTTGAAAGACTATGCACCCACGGATGTAGATACACTTACAACCATACCAGGGAGCTGTGCAGCACAAAAAACATGTAATAGTGGTCCCAACCTTATACTATATTAAAACAACGAAGAACCATACAATATAAAATTGTCTGAACCCTGCAATATTAGATCTTATCGTACATCATTCAAGGACTGGCCCATCACATTGACCTGTCTGCTGTCTGCGTTGGTGGGCCTGCAATGGTTAGCAGTTTCCCAAGGCTTGTGATGGACAAGAGCAGTAAGAAAGGTGAGAAAAGAAGCAAGTGGAAGGCAAATTACTAAAAGATGCCTTTAGAGACAATACAAGAATGATTCCAAGTGAACTGTTTAAATGGGCCTTCCTATGATAATGTATCATATGCAGAAACACTAGTTTTGTGCTTTTATCAGTGTCAAAACATCATTTTTCTACATCCTAAAAGATTTTTCAGGACTTTTCAAAAGTTGGTAGTACCCACTTTGGAAATCTTTTATGCAGCTCCACATTTAATAATTCCCATCCTTCCAATTATAAAGATGGGGAATTCAATTTTTTTCAACTCCTCAGCAGGGAAAAAGAATTATTAAGGACACAATCAACGCTTTCTTCCAGAGAGATCGATCATCCTCGCTTTGGTAATGGTACCCCTGTCAAGAATGGATAAAGTATTTATGAATACCAATCAGAGATTAGCATTAATGACAAACTGTTTATTTTCGTATGAACTAAATATTATGCCTCCAAAGGTCTACTGAGACAGGAAAATGCTGCTACTTACAATGCAAGACAAAACCTGCATGTTGACCACATACAAAGCCATCAAAAGAAGGATTCTTCATGAAAATTCCATTCACGCGAGACATCGTGATTCATAAACTCCTCCAGGTTGTAAAGAGACATATAGGGAGCCTCTATGTAGAAGTGCAATCACAATGTTTGAACTGTGAATTATGTCTTTCTTTAAGTGACCCAATATGTATAAGAGATCTTAACCATAAGTCCTCATCCAAGCATGTTTGTCTCAGTCATCAAACCATTTTACAACAACTTATGAATCATTTCTTAAGAATTAACTTGATTTGCAACTCTTTTAAGATAATAACTCCTTTACATTCAAACCCCTACTCACCCTTGATTCACCAGAAGCCTCTGCAAGAACAGTTGCCATCCTTGAAATGGTGAAAGCGATTGGAATCTCTCAAGACAATCTCCCTGCTAGCTGACTTTGACATGAACTTGGCCATCTCATGACAATCACCACATACTCTCAGATTCTTGGTCACACGTATGGTTTTGCCATAAGGCAGGCTCAGTATTCCAAAAGCCATGGCTAACTTTTCACTGTGCCCACAGAGAGCCACTTCCTTCTCCATATCATCTGCATTAATCAAAGCATATCTTGTCTTAGGAAAGTAACCTTCTTCCCTCATCTCCATTCTTAATCTCTTCAATAGTGACTCTATCTTCTTGGTTTGTGGGTGTGAACTATCACCTGCCACAAATACATAAACTTTGCCTCTGATCTCTATCCAGCTACACCCTGGGTTCTTTTTCAATCCTCGCCGACCAATCTTCTCGCGCAAAATTTTAACTTTTTCCCACTTCTCTGCCTCAGCATAGATATTCGCTAAAAGTACATAATATCCTGTGTTCTCTGGCTCCAGTTCAAAAACACGTTCTGAGACTTTCTCTGCTAGTTTTACATCATGGTGGATCCTGCACCCACAGAGCAAGGCACCCCAAATTGTGGCATCTGGTTTAATCGGCATCGTTTCAATGAATTTATATGCCTTTGATAGCTTCCCAACGCGAGCAAGAAGATCAACCATACAAGCATAATGCTCCAACTTGGGCTCAAAATTGCATTCATTTCTCATTATATGAAAAAATCTCCATCCTTCAGAAAGTAATCCAGAATGACTGCATGCATAAAGTATAGAAATGAAGGTAACTTCATCAGGCTCAACACCTTCATTTCTCATTGCATTAAAGGTAGCAATAGCTTCACTTCCAAACCCGTGCATGCCATATCCAGCAATCATTACTGTCCATGAGATAAGATCCTTTGAAGGTGTCATGTCAAAGAGTAAACGTGCAAGAACTAGCACCCCACACTTCACATACATGTCAACAAGTGCATTGCTGACATAATGATCTGAAAAAAATCCATTTCTCAGTACGTATCCATGAATCTCTCGTCCTCTTTCTAGAGCTGCTAGGCTGGCACAGGCTGGAAGGATACAGGCCATTGTTATGCTGTTGGGTTTTATTACTCGTTGCATCTCAACAAACAAATTAAGAGCTTCATTGGGAAGACAGTTCTTTGAGTAGCCCCCAATCATGGTATTCCATGAGATAAGATCCTTTACTTGCATCTGAGAAAAAATAGAGTAAGCATCTTCCATGCTTCCACATTTTGCATACATATCCATGAGAGCATTAGAGACAAACAAACTAGAGTCCATTTTCTTTTCTTTTATATAACTGTGTACATCCCTGCCACTCTCCAAAGAGCCATTACAAGCACAAGCATGAAGGACGCTTGTGATAGTAAAAAGATCAGGGCTAACACCTTTCCTTTCCATTTCACTGAATAATCTTATTGCCCCATCATATAAACCTTCTCGGACAAAACCTGCCATCATTGAAGTCCATGACACTACACTTCTTTTGCCCATCTTCTCAAAAACTCGAGTTGCAGCATCCAAATCACCACATTTTGAATACATGTCAAGCAAAATATTGTTGAACATGAGCTCTCCATCAAAACAAGATTTTATTGCAAAAGCATGAACTGCTCTACCGACCAAAAGAGTTCCAATACTTGCACAAGCCACAAGAACATTCACTATTGTCGCCAAATCTACGTCAACACCCAAACATAGAATCTCTTTAAAAAACTCAATTCCCCTCTTTGCAAGACCATTCAATGCATACCCACTTATCATAGAATTCCAAGATATAACATCTCGATCACCCAATTCATCAAACAGCTTTTGTGCACTCTCAACTCTTCCACACTTGAAGTAGAAAGCAATCAGAGAATTCACAACCGTGTTATAACAACCAAAACCCAATCTCAGCAAATACCCATGAACCTGTTGGCCACCTTCTATATTGCCTAAGGCCGCAAAGCACTTTAAAACACTAGAAAATGTATGAGAATTCACTTCAATACCCAACTCCTGCATCTTCATGAACAAACATATACTCTCCCCAAAATCACCAATCTTTGAGTACTCATTTATCATAAGATTCCAAAGAAAGACCTTTTCATTAGCAACCTTATCGAAAACCCGCCTCCCTTCTCTCAAATCCCCACATTTCACATACATAAATACAAGTTTTGAACCCAAAACTCCATCAACCACTAACCCATTAGAACATATAATCGAGTGGACCATTTTACCATCTTCTAGCGATTTAAGCTCAGCACAGAGCTGCAAAACTGAACAATATGTATTGGTCTCAAGCTCGGATTTTTGAGACACACTAAGCAATTTCATGGCGTTTTTCAAGTTACCCGCTTCATAGAATTTGCAAATTTTGGCATCTACATCTGTAACTTCATGAATGGTGGTTTTGGTGAGTGAGGCCGAGGCACGGGTTGTAGTACAAGAACCATACCAATTTGTAGGTGATAGAGTGGTTGTTGAAAATGGTTTACAGAAAATGAAACCATTTTGGGACATGACACGGTTTTCTTTAGGATTATTATGGTTTGGGAAAGAAACCCAGAAGATTGGTGTGGTATTGGCTGTGATCAACATTTTCAGCTATGTCCCTGAAATTTGAGGAGCGCGGGAAATTCCCACCTAGGAAAAAATAAAAAAACCAACAATTGAAGTGTATGACATGAAGCTCACAGACATATATATAGTGAAAACTATGAAAGTGTTTGGGCGCGTGTGCATCACGCGCTTTAGCAAGATGTGGACCAGCTCTTTTTAGTGACCAACAAAAAAGAGAAAGAAAAAGAAAGGTTCTATAGGGAGAAAGTATATGTGAATTTGAATAGCATAATCCATTTGCATATTCAGAATCTCAGATTTTGCAGGAAAATATGATTGCTGCAGTAGTAGTTGTCCATTCTCACTCTACCCTTGTTGAATTTCCCTTTTTTCTTTCACGCAGCAGGCAATCCAGGCTGGGAAAACCCATTTTCTCTCTCAAAGGTATCAAATTTTTAAAGAACCCACATCCTATTTTCCCATTCCCACATACAAAACCCCCCCTTTTCGTTGAATTTTTTTTTTTACTTTTTATTTTTTATGGAATGGATATTGTTGTATTGGTATTGTACTGTGGTTGAGATTTGTAGCACTGGGTTGCTGTCTTTATGCTTAGTTATTGGTTTTTGTGATTGAATTGTAGTAATCATAAGGAATCTGTGTTGGGTTTTGATGATTTGGAGCGTGCCACGCTTGTGGCAATACCTTTGTTGTTACACTGTGCTGTGTTCAGAAGGAACATTTAAATTGATGCCTAAACTTAAATTGTTGTTAGAACAAGTAAAGTAGTAATTCAAGTAGATATGATATATTTAGCTTCTTATTTTGAGTGACTAATAATGGCTGCCTGGTTCCACGGCTACTAGGAAATTAGTCCTTATCTCAACCTGTCAACTCTTATTCTGACATGTTCACCTGGATGTCCAACCCCAAAATTAAAATCTGTGTTTTTAAACTGCTTAAGTCTATTTTGGGGGAAAAAAAAGAAGTTTCTAGTATGTCTCGAGTCAAGAATATAATTTGACATCCGAAAAAAGTGCAGCACTTATGCAGCTTCTCTATTTAAGTGCTTGTGCTGCTTGGTTTTGAGAGAAGTTGCAATATGCTATTACTGTGATCTTGGATATAGTTCAAAGACATTGTATCACTCTTATTTTTATTTGCATATAGACATTAAATTCTTCTTGAAAGTATTGTTGTTTGTATGCTTCTAATTGACTATATCTGAGTCTGTCATTCCCTCTTTATTAGCTTACAGCCTTACACTGAAGATTGGATATCATATATAATGGTGTTTTTGACCCGCACGTTTTATAACTATAGACTGAAAGATCATTTTTTGATGCAGCTTCTTAAATTTGGCAGAGACTGCAGATAGGCCTTCACTGTTTGACCCACCAAAGGACTTTCATCAGTTAACTGTTTCAAGCATAAGATCTGATGAAAATGGAAGACGTAGACCTCCCTGGAGAAGTTCTGCCTCAAGAAGAACATCAGAGGACGAAAATGAGACACCTCAATCATCCAATGGTGAAAAATCCAACTCATCTAACCCGGAAGAGATCATCGCTATGTTCCGACGAATTCAATCTGCAATCTCGAAGGATGAGTCTGTAAAAACTAAGAGAAATTCCAACTTGTCCAAGGATAAGACCTCACCTGAATCAGTTCTGGAGGCTCTTCACAAATCAAGAAAGCAAGTGAAAGGTGATGTAGGTAGATGTCACATTTGTTACTGTTGTGAAATTGCTAAGTTTTGACAAGATATACTGATATCACAGGGAAACTTGAAGCTGAAATATTCTTTAATTTTTTTATTTCATAGGCATGCAAGAAAAAAGGACAAGCATGAAGAACACATAAAACTTATTATTGAAAAATCACATCTCACTTTCTGAGCAAGAAAATTAATTGAGTGTCAGTGTTGTATGCAACAATTAGTTTTTTATATAATTAATACGATCCCTTTTTTCTTTTTCTTTATTTTTTTAATATTATTTATGTAATTCAGACTCTCTTGTTATTGTAGATAAAACTTCGAACAAGGAAGGTGATAAGGTGTTGACAAGAAGAAGAGGTGTGGCTAAGAAAGAAGAACAAGTACAGAAAAGTCCTCTGGTAGGAGACTTAAAGCCAACCCGGCTGCCATCTAAGTTTGTGAAGAGATCACCAATACCATCTCCATCAACCCCAAGAGAAAGGATGCTTGAGTTGAATAATGAAGCATACTTAAAGCAAACTCGGCTGCCATCTAAGTTCGTTAAGAGATCGCCAATACCATCTCCATCAACCCCAACAGAAAGGATACTCGAGTTGAATAATGAAGCATCTCAGCCCAGAGCTGGAAGAAAGGAGTTCAAGTTGCCGAGAATAGAGGAAATGAAACTAACAGAACTTAAGGATCTAGCAAAGTCTAGAGGATTAAAGGGTTACTCAAAGCTGAAGAAGAGTGAGCTCATAGAATTACTGAGGTCCTAAAAGAATATGAAGTGTTCCTGAGATGAGAAAACATGGAACCAGGAGGTTGAAGTTATAAAGGAATGACAAAGGAAACTGTTCTTCCAATTTTTCATGTGATTTGTCATTGAAGGTCCATCTCTTTTGGTGCTAGTGTCTTGTTTTCATTTTTATGTTTGGTTGTTTGCTTCAAATGTGTTTAACAGCTCTAATTTTCGTGACATGTAAATTTTAGCTACATGAGCAAATTGTATTTAATTGAATCCTCATGCAGTTAAAACAGCATTATGTGCAAGGTGCCAAATACCTCCCCTCCCCCAAATTTTGATAGATTTAAGTATTGCGTAATTCTGATAATCTTGAACAATTTCTACAGTTTTCACTTGTTTAATCCGAACTTTTATGATGCAACTTTCAAGAGGTTTATTCTTTCCTGGTCAAGTTGCCACAGCATTATGTGATTGCTCTTTGTTTAAGATTTCAGATCTTAGCAATGTTAGTGAAAATTATGTGGTTCAACAGTGTGCCTACTACATCCATGATAGTGAGCAGTGGAAAATTTCACTATCAGAAATGAGGGGTTTACAATGATTTTATATGCCTCTAAAGAAACCCTAACACGGTGTATTGAAATTTTCCAATATACCGTTACCAGACTGAGGAGGGCTTTCACCCCTCACCATCACCCATGAGACCAGAGACCAAAGTTACTTCTCATTAAGAATATATGAGTCACTATCTCTATTCGCTACCACTCTTTGAGCAACATAGTAAGCAAAGCAAATAGTAAGAATTATTTTCATATGAAAGAGGGGAGGGTGGTTTAGATGTTGGCGGCTGGTTTCTGAATCTAATTTGATTGTAGGCCATAAAGCGTTGCTAGCTATAGCTATATTGCACGGGAGACATATTTCATGATTTTATAGAGTGGATCTGGAATATGGATGGATTTGAGATGAGGACTATTGTCTTGATTCTTCTGAGGTCAATAACAACGTCTACCAAACGTTGCATCAACAACATGCATACCAACTAGAAGCAAAAGCCTAATCTCATCTGCCATAATTGAGCAGGCGTAGAAATTGATCAAGCCTGTCTCACGAAGCAGAAGCGAACTATTAGATGTGTCAATTTCCCATATTCAATCTTTTAGGAGGCAGAAACACCAACAAATTTCACATGACAATACGAGTTTCTTGGAAGAGAGGTCTTGAGTGATAATTATGATGTCAACAACCTTGAAAGCCTCGCGGTATATCTGATTAAACAAAAATTCTAAGTGGTTTTCTCCGGGGAATCATAGTAACGCTGGGGATCCCACTGGAAAAGATGATGTGGGGGTTACAAATTCCTCAGAGTGCATGGATTTCGATAAATGTCAAGAGTTGGTATCATATATACTCCAAAATACAGCCCGTGAGCCAGCAACCAACCACAACACTATTAAGCAGCCATCAGACAACTGGACAGTCTGGACCATCATACTGAAGAGGTGACATATCAAGCCAAAAGGTTGGCGGCCGTAATTAGCAGCTATGAGAGTACTCAGTTGAGTCAGTTTAGAGATAATGAACCATCAGGTGAACAAAACAAATACAAGGCAGTACAAGACCCAACCAGCAATGCAATTCATATTCAACCTAGCGTGCAGAAATTGAGAGCAGAGGCAGAAATGATATCAAACTCCCATATATTAAAGCATCAAGAGTTAAAAAATTAAATCACCAGAAAGTACTTAAACTAATGTAACTCATAATCTCTTCAGACAAAATATAAATCCTGGTAAAGAAACCAACGGAAGGTAACAGCTTGCCAAAAATTTAATTTATCCAAGGCTATGAAGGAGATCTCTCTAAGATATGTTCTGGGACTTGTTAAGGATCACTCCTTCATATTTCATCTGGAACCACTTCATTGCATCTTCCTTGGTAACTCTGTGCTGAATTCCAACACGGGACTTGCATCTACGACAACGACCCACACGGTATCCTGCTCTCTCCAAAACAACGAAAAAGTCCATACCATAGATACCAGTTGAATAATGAAGCATACTTAAAGCCAACCCGGCTGCCATCTAAGTTTGTGTAGAGATTGCCAATACCATCTCCATCAACCTAAGAGAAAACATACTTGAGTTGAATAATGAAGCATTGCAGGCTGGAGCTGGAACAGAGGAGGTAAAGTTGCCGAGAATAGAGGAAATGAAACTAACAGAACTTAGGGATCTAGCAAAGTCTAGAAGATTTAAGGGTTACTCAAAACTGAAGAAGATTGAGCTCATAGAAATGAAGTGTTCTAAAAGAAATGAAGTGTTCCTGAGATGAGAAAATATAGGACCAGGAGGTTGGACTTTTTTTTTTTTGATAGGTAATCCGAAAGCTTTTATAAATAATAGAAAGAAAGTCATACAGGAAGTTCATGATGATGAACAATATGAATAAACTACTAGGAAGCTAAGTTAAGGGAGGGCAAAAACTCAGCGAGTGAAGAGCAATTAGTAAACCCCCAACAACGAGACCACTCTAAGAGACTACGCTGGCATAAAAGATTTAACTCAACCAAAGTCTTCTCTTTGTCTTCAAAGGAACGACGATTTCGTTCCAACCACACAATCCACAATAAGCACCCTGGAACCAAATTCCATATGTCCGACTTATCCTTTCCATGCCACTGATGCCAACAAGGTATCAAATCCGCCACCGAACCTGGCATAACCCAAAGAATCTCAAAGGTCTGAAGCATACAAGACCAAAGAGAATGGGTAACAGGACAATGCAGAAGAAGATGGTTAACCGACTCCCTATCCTTGCAACACAAACAACACCTATTAACCAAAGGCCAACCCTTAAGCATAAGGTTGTCCAAGGTGAGAATCCGACCATGAGCAGCAAACCACAAAAAGAATGCCACGCGCTTGGGGATCTTCGGTTTCCAAACCCCCTTCCAAGGAAGCCAAGGATTCGAAGCACCTCGGATCGCGAGGTAGTAAGACCGAGTGTCAAACATACCATCTCCTTTAAGCCGCCAGTGAAGGGTATCTCTCCTACTACCCTGTGGAATGCGGGATTGGATAAGCCGGAGAAGAGAATACGAAGCAGCCAACTCCCAATCTTTAAAAGCTCTATAAAACATTAAACTCCACACTCTAACAGTACCCCCTTCTGGAATCCACAAAACCTCAGAGATACAGGCATCCTTGTCCGCTGAACACACATAAAGCTCAGGATAGAGAACTTTTAGAGTAGCGTCACCAATCCACCTATCATGCCAAAAACGGATACGAGTGCCTTGCCCCACTACAAAAGAAAGATGCTTAGAAAAGTCCTCCCAACCTTCGTTAATGCTTCTCCAAAGGCCACACCCATGGGACCTCCTGCAATCCCTAGTCCTCCACCCCCTTTGATCCTCGCCATATTTTGTAGAGATAACCCGACGCCACAGGTGGGTATCTTCATGGCCATATCTCCACAACCACTTCCCTAATAAAGCCTGATTAAACGGCACCACCTTTCTTAACCCCAATCCACCCATCTCAACGGGTAAACACACCTTATCCCATGCCACTAAAGGATATTTGAAACCCCCCTCAGAAGACCCCCCAAGGAAATTCCTCTGAATACTTTCCAATCTAGTCGCCACTACTTTAGGAATAGTAAAGAGAGATAGAAAGTATGTCAGGAGACTTGAAAGAGTACTCTTTAGTAACATGAGCCTACCACCCTTAGATAAATAGAGACGCTTCCATCCAGAGAGCCTCTTCTCCATCTTTTCCAAAATAGGATTCCAGATCAAGGGAGACTTAAAAGAAGATCCCAAAGGCATCCCCAAATATTTCATAGGCAAACTGCCTACTCTACAATGAAGCACATTAGCCAAAGCATCTAGATTATTCACCTCCCCAACGGGGACAATCTTGCTTTTCCCAACATTGACCTTCAAACCCATAAACGCCTGGAAACAAGACAACACCAACCTTATTGACAATAGCTGCTCCCTAGAGGCCTCACAAAATATGATGGTGTCATCCGCAAATAATAGATGGGAAATACTCACCCCAGCAGAGTTCACAGCTCCCACCTGAAATCCCCGGATAAGATTACACTCCTCTGTCTTCTTCAAAAGTCTACTTAAAACCTCTATTATCAAAAGAAACAATAACGAAGATAGGGGATCCCCTTGTCTCAACCCATGGGAGCTACCAAAAAAACCTTCAGGGGAACCATTTACTAGGACAGAGAAACGAACAGATGAAACGCAAGCCTTAATCCACCCCCTCCATTTCACCCCAAAACCCATCCGGCCCAACAAATAAAACAGGGCCTCCCAGTTCACACGATCATAAGTTTTCTCAATATCCAGCTTGCAAACCACACCCGGGACTCTGCTCTTCAACATACTATCCAAGCATTCATTTGCAACAAGCACTGAGTCCAGAATCTGCCTTCCGCCAACAAACGAATTTTGAGTCTCAAAGATGAGATTATCCAATACCCTCTGCATCCTATTAGCCAACATCTTGGATAACAGCTTATAAACACTACCCACCAAACTAATGGGGCGAAAGTCTTTAATGTTAACGACACTACACTTCTTAGGAATTAAAGTGAGGAACGAAGCATTCAAAGACCGTTCAAACGTAGAATGTCGATGGAAATCTTCAAAAAAGTCCATTACATCCCTTTCCACGACACTCCAACATTTCTGAAAAAAGGCCATGGTGAAGCTGTCAGGACCAGGGGCTTTATCCCCCTCCATCTCCTTTAATACCTGGAAGACTTCCTCCTTCGAAAACTCCTTCTCTAAGAACACCCGATCATCCTCTTCAATACTAGCAAACTCTAACCCATCCATAGAAGGACGCCCCACCTCAGTTTCCTTATACAACTCTTGGTAAAAAAGGACTATTTGAGAGCGTACATCATGCTCATCTTCATAAAGAATACCATTCACCTCCATCCTTTTAATTTGATTAGCATTTCTATGGGAGTTTGCTAATCTATGAAAAAACCGAGTATTATTATCTCCCTCTTTCACATATAAGGCTCTAGACTTTTGCCTCCAAGATGTCTCCTCAAGAGAAGCCAGTTGCTCTATGTCTCCTTTGAGTTGAATGCGCCGAATTTGATCCGAATTTGAGAGACCCACTAGCTCCTCTCTCACATCTAACCCCACCAGCTCAGTTAGCTTATTCTTCTTTCTAAAAGCCAAATCACCAAACTCCTCCCTGTTCCACTTTTTTAAGTCTACTTTTAGAGCCTTCAATTTTTTAGCCAAGATGAAACTTGGAGAACCCTCAAAACTGTAACCATCCCACCACTGCTTAATTCTATCTACGAAACCCTCATCCTTTAACCACATGTTCTCAAATTTAAAGGCACTTCGACCACGCCGAACAACACCAGCTTCTAGCAAAAGAGGGCAATGGTCGGAAAGAACACGGGGAAGCACCCGTTGGGATACATTCTCAAAGTGCTCCTCCCAATCAGGAGAAACCAAGGCCCTGTCAATTCTTGACATAGAGGGAAGACCGGAATCTCTAAACCAAGTGAAAGAAGCCCCCTCTAAAGGTAAATCAACTAAAGAGTTATTCTCTATGAAATCTGAGAATGTGAGCATAGCAGGGCTGAAAGTCTCACATCCAAGTCTCTCACTTGGGTATCTGATAATATTAAAATCACCTACTAGACACCATGCCACGGGCCACCTGGCGCGCACCTGAGACAACTCCCCCCACAAATTAGGTCGTTGACCATTGTCATTAGGGCCATACACGCATGTACAAGCCCAAACAAAATCATCCACCACTCCTCTCAATAATACACTGACAGAAAACTGACCCACAATAATATTCAACTTCTCAAAAACCCTCTTATCCCAAATCAGCAAGACTCCACCTGAAGACTGCACAGCATCCAAAACAGCCCAATCAATGAACGGACTACCCCATAAACTCCGAACAAATGCTCCATCAATAGACGAAACTTTCATTTCTTGAATACACACAAAATCGCACTTCCACTCTTTTAGAAGGTTCTTACACACCTCTCTCTTCCGGGGATTACTAAGCCCCCTTACATTCCAAGAAAGTAGTCGTAGTGTCATTTAAAACTACTAGCATCCCCCGAGTCAGTCAAAGCTGATCTTCCAACTTATAAAGGTCCATCTCTTTTGGTGCTATGTCTTGTTTTCATTTTCATGTTTGGTTGTTTGCTTCAAATGTGCTTAACAGGTCTAATTTACCAGCCTGCCTCTGCCAATTAACTAGTAGAATCCCAATTTTTCCAAAAATGGGCCAAACTAGAAGCAAAAGCCTAATCTCATCTGCCATAATTGAGCGTAGAAAATGATTGAGTAACCAGTCTTACGAAGCAGAAGCGAACTACTAGATGCATCAATTTCTCATATTCAATTTTTTGGGAGGCAAAAACATCAACAAATTTTTCTCATGACAGTAATAGTTTCTTGGAAGGGAGGCTATGAGTGATAATTATGATGTCAACAACCTTCAGAAAGCCTCTCTCAGTATATTTGATTAAACAAAAATTCTAAGTGGTTTTCGCAGGGGAATAATAGCAACACTAGGGATCCACCCGAAGAGATGATATAGAGTTAATGAAGCATCAGGTGAACAAAACAAATACAAGGCAGTACAAGACCCAACCAGCAATGCAATTCATATTGGACCAAAAGTGCAGTAATAGAAAGCAGAAGCAGAAATGATATCAAACTCCCATATATTAATGCATCAAGAGTTAAAAAAAATAAATCACTGGAAAGTACTTAAACTAACGTAACTCATAATCTCTTCAGACAAAATATAAATCCTGGTAAAGAAACCAAAGGTAACAGCTCGCCAAAACTTTAATTTATCGAAGACTATAAAGGAGATCTCTCTAAGATATGTTTTGGGACTTGTTAAGGATCACTCCTTCATATTTCATCTGGAACCACTTCATTGCATCTTCCTTGGTAACTCTGTGCTGAATTCCAACACGGGACTTGCATCTACGACGACGACCCACACGGTATCCTGCTCTCTCCAAAACAACGAAAAAGTCCATACCATAGATACCAGTTGAAGGGTCATACCTGAGGAGGGAAAAACACAGTTAGTATTTCTAACATTACAAGTCAAATTGCTCTTTCATATATAATACTGATGAGGTTAGCCTAAGGCCTTCCTGATAGGAAAAACATGAAATCCCTCGCATTCTCAACCATAACAGCCCAGCAGAAGAACAAATGCACGTCTAGTTTACATCTCTATCTGTTACCACAGTTAATAAATATGTGGGAAATTCCATATGTTAATAAATATCAAACAAAACCACATCACCAACATATTAACAATATAATGCATGCCATCAGAACAACAAAATTTTATAAAATGCAGGAACCCAACAGGCTTCAATGAACTGTAGAATTTATGGACCTAATGTGACTCAAACTTAGGTACCCATCACTACCAAACTAAATATTTTTCAGAAGGGTGATAATTCCTTGGAAACATTAAAATACTAAATTAAAGCAGTAACCTGTTAGGATATTTAAAGTTATATTATTCCATATACGTAAATCCTAGGCTCAATTTCACCATAGGACCCAAAACCCAATAAGACAGCATAAAGTCCACCCGGTTTTATTGAACATGAACTTTAACCAGGAAAGTTGCACTAAAAACCTAACTGTAACTCATCTAAGCAAAGCACAGAAAGTTATAAAAAGTAAAATATAAAAATAAAAAAGGGGGGGGGGGGGATCCTAGCTGAAGAGGAACGATAAGAACAATATTGATTTTTTTTTTTTAAAGTAATTCAAGGCTAATATCATTAGGATCAAAGCTGTTAGAACTAGATCAGCAGACCATGGGTCAAAATGATCTTCACATTAAATGGTTAGATTTGACTGTTCAGTTGTCAGAGACAATCAAAATTGTGAATATAGAATGTGGGGAGAACAGAAAAAGAAAAGATGCACATCCGAATTCAATGTACCAACACTACATGTACCGATAAACAACAATACTTGTAATACAAGTCATAACAGCCCCTAGGATATTTCTACAGTTTAGACTAGGGTTATCCTCTATAAACACTCACAACAGGCTAAATGTAAAAGAAAAACTATAAATTTATATAGTAACAATGTAGCCTCGTAAGACTTACTACTAGCTAAGCCCTCACACAGAACCACGATAATCTTTGCTTCTAGTCTCCATTCCTCTTTCTCATCCTTCACTTTCTCAATCTCGTAAACAATTCTAATATAACTAATCCATACCCCACACCCCCAAAAACCTTTATGCTTGCTTTCTAGCATTTGCAATACCCCTGCTGATGCATTTAACCAATGGCCCAATAGCTAAAGTAAACAGATAACAACATCAATACTACCCTCATTATTCCACAAGCAAAGCAAATTTAGCATAATTGTGCACAAACATATGCAAATTTAAATGCAAATTAAATGTTATTCAGAAAGCAATAAACTGACTTGATTCCGAGATCGATGTGCTCCTGAATACCGAATCCGAAGCAGCCAGTATCGCTGAAGTTTCTCCTCAAAAGCTCGTACTCCTTGACCTTGAGGCCACTCTCCAGAAGCTGCATTGCCTTCTCGCCTCTCACCGTCACGTAGCACGCAATCTTCTCATTACGCCTAATCCCGAACGACCTAACGGTGTACCTAGCTGTTACATTCAAAATCACAAAACCAATCAATCAAATCAAGACAGAAGAAGAAGAAGAGAGAAGGCAATGAGAATCGTTGGTACCTTTGGAGAAGACAGGGTTTTGGCCACTGAGTTGCTCCAACACCTTGGCGGCTCTGGTGAGACGATCACCGCTCTCACCAACGGAGATGTTGAGGACCAGCTTCTGGACCTTGATCTCCCTCATTGGGTTGCTTAGTTTCTTCTCCGAAGCCTTCAAAATCCAAAACCCAAAACGTTCAGAAACTAAATCATTACATTAAAATAAAAAACAATAACGACAAAATTGATAACCGAGAGAGAAAGAGAGAGAGGCACCATTGTTGTGTGGATGTGGAGGAGCAGAGTACTGAGGCGAAATGGCTGAGAAGCTGAGCGAGAGAGAAATATTTGGGGGTATAATAGGAGTAGGGTTTGTTTAGAGCTAGGGTTTTTGGTGTTGGTTGTGCAAAATTACGATATTACCCCTTAATTTTACATAATAAAAAAAGCAAATTTCCGTTGCCGGGACTTGAACCCGGGTCACCCGGGTGAGAGCCGGGCATCCTAACCAACTAGACTACAACGGATTATTGAGGGACAATTACTGGAATATAATTTATAAACCCAATACATGCACCTTCTGCCAATATTGGCCCAATTGCTATGGCCTAGGTTGCTGTGCATGGTAAGTTTGTCTAAGGGTGTCCACGGGTCATTTTGAGTCAATTTTATGCCCAACCCACAACCAACCTAACCAAATCAAGTGAACTTTTTTCAAATCCACTGCCAATTGATGAAGGAGTCGAGTTGGACTGGTTAGATATGTATCAAGTTTTTGTTGGAGTCAAGGAGGAGGAGATCTAGTCGGTATTCTACCAGAAACGATCGAAATTCAATCATATGTGACTGAAATTATTTAGATCTAGAGAGATCTTAACGTGATCTCATCGGATCTACACAAGATCTCGCCAAATCTATCGAGATCTGACTGTAGATCTCTTCATACAACAAAGAATGGAGGCTATTGGTGGTGGATATCGGTTGGGTCAGTTGAAATCGGATTTTGAATCCAAAACCCTCCAACATACCCACAAAAATTAGATTCTGGACATCGAGACCCGCCACCAATTATCACAAGCCTCAGATCGAGCAATTTGTATTATGGTATCAGAATTTTGCCAATAGTGGTTGGTTTCCTGTCTCTTGCATTGCGGTTTGTTTTCTACTATAACGCTCTCATGTGTATTATCCTTTGGTGTATTTCACCTTCTTAGTTGTAACTTGTAAGCTTGGATTCCTTGTTCAAAATGATTTTGTTTTATTGGTTTATATAATCATTTTTTGCGTGATTGTTGTCGGATTAAAGATTTCTTTTGTTTGGGTTGATTTGGATTTGCAATATGAGAACTGAGACTAAAGGAGACTGAGATTCTTAGCATACCTCAATTACGAGTCTCATGGTGGAGATCAGTTGTGGATATATAACATACTTTAATTTATGTTAAAGGAAAAAATTAACAAAAGCCTCAAAATAAAATTTACAAAAAAAAAAAAAGAAGAAGAAATAAACTATAAAAGTGCCTATAGAAAGAAGAAAAAATACATAATTTTGGTTCTAAATACAATCCAATATAATGGTTACGACTGTCAACAACAGGCACAATTTCCATTTGTGCTTGTCAAGTTTGTCAAGTCAGGTGAGGCGGCCCTTTCTTCCTTTATATGATAAAACCCTTGTCTTTGACCTTGGAGTAAAAGACTGGAGGTTAGCCCTCCACAATGAGACTTTTCTTTATTCACCTGAAATAAAAGTTGGTCTAGTCGGTCTGGGCTAGTGGGTCAATTTGGTAGATGGGTTGGACAGCCCTATTAGTGACTAATTTTTTTTTTTTTTTTTTTTGGAGAAAGTAGTGACTGATTATTGGCTTTAATTCTTCCTAAATGTGCGATGGTGTATAGACATGTATGATGAAAAAGTAATTTTGGAGAGTCATCGAATTATAAATGGAAATTGTGATCCTAAGATTACATAAATGTTTAACAAAGTTGAACATGATACTTAAATTGAATGAATTTGAAACTTAGAAAATTCAATTGAACGAAAAAAAATTAAAGAATTGAAATGAATTTTAGTTAAATTTAAATTTTGCGAATTGCATTTCAACCTTAATATTATTGTCAGAGAATCATATGAATTGAAGATGCCTCTAACCTCAATATCTTGGTCTATGTCTTTGACCAACAAATCAATTGGCTCAGCTGTGACTAATTCACAACTATTATTATCTTTATCGTAACTTTAAGGCATTAAATTATATTTTTCTTTTACTATTTCAACTCCTCTCAATGTATACATATAACTAAAAAAAGATTTCTTTGCTAAATTTCTTTTATATTTTTAAAAGTGTGCTTTTGCATGTGTGCTATTGATAAATTTAAAAAATGATATTTTATTTTAGATTAAAATGATTTCTGCTTTATTTATTACTAAAAAAATTTAATTATTATGTAAGATTTATTATTTTATACTAGCCTTATAAAATCATGAAAATTTATATGAAAGTTGTTTAAATTTTTTAGATATTTTTTAGTAAAATTTTCTAATATTGATAAATTAAATATATTTATTTGTATTTAATTAATTATTAAATTAATTATGACATTATCATGGTCCAACATTCGTCAAACCCCTGTCCAATCTCAAAAATCTTGAACCCCTTCTTTTTATAGTTCTTTGAATAGTCTAGGTTTTAAAATTATGGAGTCGCTCAAGAGAGGGAGAATAGCCTTCTCGAGTTTGGGAGCAACTATTGACAACATTAGGGCCATGATTCAAGAAAATGAAGGTATCACTCTTGAAAATGTCTGGCTGATATTTCAATACATAACAACTTTAGAAGATGGTCATACTCTTGATGACTATAACATTCGAGACTACAATTAGATCAATTCTGTTTTAAGGCTTGCATGAGGAACAAGGATCTTCGTGAAAAATTTTAACATAAAAGAATCTCATATCATCATTCCTTCTACCTAACACAATATAAAAAATGATATTTTCTTGTTCCTCTCTTTTCTTTTCTTTTTTTATCCTTCGTACATTTTGTATTCTCTGTATTTTCCATCATTCCATCAAGATAGAACATTAATAATCGTCGAAACTTCAGTTGTGGACATTGGTATATATATCATAATTTAAACATTCACAAATTTGAATTGTTCCCCTTCCAAAATAGTTGAGCTAATTCAATGGCCCTCCTAAAAAGATTACGGGGGAAAAAAGGAATATTGGCCAACTTAACAAGTGGAGTTCGAAAAACAACTTCTCTAGTTTTCTGCATTTGTTGATTTTCTGAAAGCAAACAAAAAATTATGTTATACCTCAACAAAAAAAAAAAAAGGAGGTTATAAAAAGGACGTACATGAGTTGAAAATTAAAAAATCCTAATCTAAATGCATTGCCTAAAGTAGCTCCGTAGGGAGAACCAAAACAAACTCATGCTCTCTCTCTCTCTCTCTCTCTCTCTCTCTCTCTCTCTCTCTCTCTCTCTCTCTCTCTCTCGAACTATGAGTCTGTGATTGGCTCATTGGCTAGCTGAATCTTTAGCTTTATTAATATATATATATATATATATATATATATATATATATATATATATATTTTTGCCTGTTTTTTGACTTTTTGAATTTGGCTTTATCTTATCCGTTGGTGTTGGTGTTGGTGTTGGTGTTGGTGTTGGTGTTGGTGAGATATTAATGTCTTTTAGTGTAATGTGTATTGTGATTTGTGATTGTAAAATTTTCTGATTGGCAGCTGGCTCTTGTGATTGGGGGCATCAAGCATGAGGCTTGTAATAAATCACTCTTTTTTAGACTTGGACTTAAGCTATAGGGCCTGTATATTTTTGTGCTGCACAATTTATTGACTTTTTTTTTTGGTTAAGTAATAGTGTGATATTCCAAGTATCAAACAACCATAGTAATTAGTTGAACTAATTAATTTTGTTTGTTTGGGATATTAACTAACCAATAATTAATTGGAAAAAGCAACTAATAAACAATAATTAATAATTTAATTAACCAATACATTATAAAAGACAAACAAATTAAATTATGTTAGGCTAAACAAAAATTAATAATTTTATAATTAATGAAACAACAATATAACAAATTATAGTTTATAAAAGATAAACAAATTAATGAAACAGCTAATTAACAATACATTTGAGAAAAATTCTTAGAGTTGCTACTAGAAAAAATTATGTTTCTTAAGGAACACCTTAAAAAAAATTCCTAAAACCGCCACTGCAAATTAAACAACTTTTATGTACTCATTACTCATTAAACCGCCAAGTTGCTTTAGGTTATTGAAGAAACATCATTTCAGTTTTTTTATAAGACAACTTTCATCTTAACTTACAACACTAAAGGCATTTCGAGTTATGAAATTTGAACGGAAGATTACATATATTGAGGCAACTCTTGCCCAACATGTAATTCATTTTGCTAGTGCTTAAATGCTTAATAAAATTTCAAGCTTCACATCAAATGATAATACTAATTAGATTCTTAAAAAAAGGTTATCAATAAATATTTTTCCATAGTGACCACAGCCCGTGAGCACCTACAAACACGAATTTTGCCATTCCTATCCAATTTGGGAAAAGTTTTGTCCAAGGTCCACTTGACTCTTGATTACAAAGACTAGTAACACACAACACAACTACACACGGAAACGAATTCCTACTCCTACTATATGTAGTACATAGATTCAGCCTTATATAAACGATCAAAACCTCATATTTTTCTAAAAGTTTTCTCAGTCTCTAGGAAGAAGAAGATGCAGATTTTTTTGAGAAACCTTAAGGGGGAGAATAGCCTTCTAGAGTTTGAGAGCACAGAAACCATTGAAAACATCAGGGCCATGATTCAAGAAAAAGAAGGTGTCACTCTTGAAAAACTCTGCCTGATTTTTCAAGGCAGTACAGCTTTAAGAGATGGTCATACTCTTGCTGATTATAACATCCAAGACTACAATCAGATCAATGCGGTTTTAGGGCTTGCAGGAGGAACAAGGATCCTGGTGAAAACTCTTACAGGAAAAGAGCTTGAACTCGACGTTGAGCCAAATGATACCATAGAAAGGATCAAGGAACGTGTTCAGGAAAAAGAAGGGATTCCTCCCATGCAGCAAAGGCTTATTTATGGAGGCAAGCAGATTGCAGACGAGAAAACAGTTCGAGACTACAAAATCGAGGGTGGCTCTGTGCTTCATCTTGTGCTTGCATTGAGGGGTGGTCGTTTCTGAAAGTAGTTTTCTATCTTTCTTAGGAATGGCATGGCAACATTATTATTATTATTTTCATTAGAGAGTTTAATAGTATTCAATTTGTTTCTATTCTTTAAATTTTTTTTTTTTTTTTTTTTTTGAGAAACCTTTTCTTCAGAGAGTTAGGTTGCCAGGCTGGTGATTTGTAGTACTACTTACTATATGCTAGTGAAGCAAAATAAAATTATTAGAATTTTGAATAATATTTTTTACCAGTACATCTTCTTTACAGTTACATAATGACCATTACCTTATTTGAAGAATCCAAAATTTATATTTGGATGGTAGGAATTGAAGTACAAGCAGGTGATGGTGCATGCATTTGCAAATCTAATTAGATAGTTTCTTATTGTTCCTCAAATATTTTTGTTTTCCTCTCTTTCTTTCTTGCAAGTGAATTTGTAGTTCTAGATAATAAATTGTGTGATTTCTTTCCTTGTTATCAACATATTAACCACATATTAGGTGACTAACACTTGTTCTCTCTCTTTTAACACTCACAATTGTCCCTCCTCTTTCTGTTTTATCTCTACCTCATTAATTTTTAAGCCACCTCATTAGAGAGGACAAATACCTTTAACCCAACCCAAAGCTGACCTGTCCCGTTTCCAATATGGCCAAGAACCTTATAATTCAATGACATTTCTTGGTCTCTTTTACAAGGAGAATCAAGGCTTGAAGCCCCGCTTCCCACTTTTTATAACAATTGAATAAAAGAAGAAAGAAGAAGATAAAATTGGGGTATCAAAAATACTGGTTTAGTTATAATCAGACTTTTAAGGATCAACTTTCTGTGTCATGAATAGATCAAATACGTATAACATGACTCCCGAAAGTTACACATTTGGCAATCTAATACTAAAAACAGTAACTGACAATATACATTAATTCAAGAACCATGCCAGAACAAACAGATGCAACATTTGTCTTTGCACCAAACATATATGTACATGACTCTTGAAAGTTACATTTAACAATCTAACAGTACCAGAACTCAAAAAATCTATATTAATTCAATTGTCATGTCAGAATCAAACCGAATCTAACTTGATCTTTGCACCTAAAATATGCACTTTCATGAAAATGCCATTCCCTTTAGCTTTTCAACAAATTTTTTTTTTTAATTGATAAGGTATGATCACATCCAGATGGTTTTGCCTTCAAAAGACCTCACCTTCCATCTCATTCTTTAAGAAGGGAGAAAATGTCATTTGAGTTAGAGCTTATTAACAAATTTCTCACTCATCATGTCAGAATCAAAGCAAATCTAACTTGATCTTTGCACCTAAAATATGTACTTTCATGAAAATGCCATTCCCTTCAGCTTTTCAACAATTTTTTTTTTTTAATTGATAAGTTATGTGCACATCCAGATGGTTTTGCCTTCAAAAGACCTCACCTTCCATCTCATTCTTTAAGAAGGGAGAAAATTTCATTTGAGTTAGAGCTTATTAACAAATTTCTCACTCATCATGTCAGAATCAAAGCGAATCTAACTTAATCTTTGCACCTAAAATAGGTACTTTCATGAAAATGCCATTCCCTTTAGCTTTTCAACAATTTTTTTTTTAGTTGATAAGTTATGTGCACATCCAGTTGGTTTTGCCTTCAAAAGACCTCACCTTCCATCTCATTCTTTAAGAAGGGAGAAAATTTCATTTGAGTTAGAGCTTATTAGTGCTTATTAACAAATTTCTCACTCACACTACTGCTAGGTAAAACTGAATAATCAATTACTATATCAGAATTAAGTCCAGAACAATGGAGAGGATATATGCAGACCAAAAAATCACTGCTTTTTATTGCAAGTATGATCTAAAAAAGTCGTAACTTTTATGTATACAATGGAGGCTCTCCAAACATGATAACATGTCAAATGGAGCTGCAATGAATAGAACACTGAAAACTGAAAAAAAATAAAAATAGTGATGGAAGAAATACTGGCAAAATAGCGGCCTAAACAATTTTCGAGCCTTCAAACATGAAATTTATGGCAAAATCCAATACTTTTGGTGGAAGAAATAATGAAGAATTAATTCCCGGCACATTACCTGCTACACTAACGGCAAAGCAATAAGGAATTCACAATCTGCTGCTTGTAAATGTTGTAACTTTTGTAATTTGATGCCTCAAAACTTCAGGGCCTTTATATGAAGGACCCTACTATATTCGCAGAGCATGTCTTTTAGAGCATGGTCCTATTAAAGCTTAAGGCTATATGTCATACCAAAAGTATGCCAGAATCCACATGATGATGCACAGGAAGAACCTCTTACTTTTATTCAAACCCATATACTAGAACATATTTACACGAAAAAACCATGGAAGTACAAAAGCTATTACCAGGCATGCCATCAAGAAATTACAAAATGGCTGTCCCCGCCAACATCCTCCACCCCTGTCTGAGGGGTTACTGCTGACACTTGTATATCTACTTTCATTCCATTCCTCCATAAATCCATTATCCCCAATACCAGTAATATTTTTGGCAATCTCCCCACAAATTTCACACAATCTGCACAAACGAAAGAAAGAAAGTTATCTACATAAATTGTGAATCCTGATACTAGGAACTTGTTCAAAAGCACTTTGACAAGAATTCTTTTTAGGGCTGGGACTTTATACTAATCTCAGGATACACCATTCACCCATAGAACTACCTTAAAACTCAGGAGCTTGCAAGTTCACAGTCTTCAGAAAACAATTTTCCCCACTATCCATTTCATAATAATGGCCCCCTTTTATGCACCTAAATGTACTTGAAGTTTGACATTATAGGTTACCATATTAGACAAGTATCTTCTGCATGCCAATTTTTACCATCTTGGGATCAAAATTACCATCGGTTATTGCCATATGTAAAAACTTATCAAACACCAAATAGAACAGTGCACATTAAAGGTGCAATGCATTTTTTGTGAGAATGGTATGAGAACAAATCTGCTTGAAGCACGCACAATAGCACTTCAACCGAGAATGCATATTTGCAAAATGTGATTGAGGAGTTGAAAAATGATTATATTTATGCACATACACACAATTTGAACTCCTTTCAGAATACACACTCACTATATAAGGTCAAAAAGAATAACTAAACAGTAGGGGAAGCAGTGGATTAATGAGATCTGGTAGCCTTCCAAGTGACCTCTTATATAAGTTGAGACGAGATTTAAAGCCCCTGATGTAGATTAGAGACAGGCCTATTGTAAAATTGAGTAATAGTAAGATAATGGCCCTTTTATCCATGATAGGATAACAAATAGGCATAAAACTTAAGATAAAAATAAAATGTGTCTGTATTGTGGCATGGTGCTTTTGTATCCAACATAAGTAAATAAAAACTGTACAATATAGAATCACAATCCATCTACAACAGTGAATTCTATTGATTATGTAACCATGACTTTGATGTGATGACTGATGAAGCTGTGACAAAACTCATTTGCTTCTTTTATAAATAAGAAATTACTTTAATAGGCCAAGCCCCAGCTCAACAGTTAGTGAACAAGAAAAGCCCCACGCAAAAGAAAGGAAAAAGAATAATAACAGAAATCAAAACTCAACGTCTAAGACTAAGAGCATAAATAAACTCCAAGAGAGTGAGGAACTGAATCTTGAATGAAAAGAAGGCCAAGAAACTCAAAGAACCAAGCTTCAGCTTAAGCCTAAAATGCTCTTATATTATTCACTGCTTGCTAACAAATTATTAATATTCAATGAGATGGTTGAAATGACGCAGTCCAATACTATATATTTAGTATCCTGATGAAAACAAGGAAAAAAGTTCATGTATTGTGAGCGTGAGTATAGAAAGCTTGAGATTACCACCTTCTTCCTCATAACTATGGTGGCTGTCTATGCCTCTATGGATCTTACTTGAATTCCAAATTCAGCAGAGAGAAAAAAAATTGAAATCAAGATTAAGAAGCTAAAGATTAACCCTCCTGCAATGTAATTCTTTCTTGGATTTGATTGCTCATTTGAATTGTCAGTTGTAATTTATTGACAAGAAGTATTATAATCATCATGGAACTTTTTTTAAAACTCTTCTTTCTTTCTTATAAAACTTTATCACTTATTAAGGAAAACTCTTATAATTCGACAGTATATATTCCAATCTTCAACATTAACAAAAACAATAAAAAATTACCTGTTCCCTCTTAGCTTAAACCATGCCTCAGCACACTGGTTATGTGCAATGCCTAGCTCATCTTTACACCCACAACCAAGCTGAATTAAATCCTCCATAGTACCAATAGTAGCATTATCAGTGACTGATGTCGTTGCATCTGATGATTGCTCAGAACTCAAATGGCAAATCCTACAAACCCTTTCCCCATCCCAATTCTCGACAAACCCTTTACCACTGCCACACTTCACATCAATTACACACGAACTCTTCTCCAATTCAAACACCCTTTTCTTCACCTCTTTAGTGGATGCCTCACTCGACCCCAATTCATTACTTTTTGCTCCGGATCCCTTTTCATCTCTACTAACACGCAGAGCCTCATCTGAATTAATAACAACTACAGTCTCAGACACAGCCCCACCAACCGAATTGCTCAATGTCTCACTCGTCACTTGATCAACTCGACTGAGTACCTCACTGCCACCGCCACGATCAATCACCTCCAGATTGAGCACTTGCTCATGCCCTTTTATTTGTACCTCACTCAATCCCAAATCACCACCCAATACTTCCAAACCCTTATTTTCATTACTACCACACACAGTATCCCTCTCTTCTGAATTCAACAAATTCACGGCCTCAGACACCACCCCATTACCCAAACTTCTCGGATTCTTCACACTCGTCCCCGGATCAAACCGACCCGGTACCTTACCCTCCTCCTGATCCATTACTAAACAAAAACTTTCTCCCCCCAATACATCAAAATTCCAAAACTTTCTTACAAAAACAACCCCAGCAATAATATTTGTGTATAAAAATTTTATATATTGCACCCTTTTACATAACCAACATGAATTTCTTCAAACAAAAACAACATAAACAACGTGTCGAATCCGATCCTAATGTTTTAATCAGCCACTTCATGTCAAGCACATAAACACATATCATATAATCTCCACACAAAAGAAAAAAACTAATAATACCCAAATCGAAATCTGATTAATACCAAACCTTTAGATCGTAGATTATCATAAAAAAATAAAAAAAATAAAACAGCTCCAATCAGCATCCAACAAATGGGTTCACTCCCCTTTATCAAATCTGTAAGTAATAAAAGAAGTTGAAAGATCAACTGCACCAACAACTGTATAGTAAATTCATTTATCTATGAGTTCGTGAAGTTTCTAATTTGTGGGATATATTTATAAATAAAAAAGAGAAAGAGTGTGAGGGAGAGAGATTCGGTGAGCTGAGAAATTGTAAAGAGAGAAAAAAGAAAAGCAGAGCTTTTGAGTGATAAAATGAAAAAGTGAGAAGTGACGAAAGGGAATGAATTTGATTGGACACGTCACTATGATTTTTGCTGTTCGGAATGGGAATAGCACGGAATCATTAATACCACCATAACAGTACTGTACTGTAACGCGCATTTACTTTTGGACATTTATGTATGGTTTTGTTTCAATAATTTCGTTTGAGATTTTGGAGATAACGTTTTTTTGAAAAGGTTAAGGTAAACTCTAACTAGTGGATTTTTGTTGGCGGTGGGTTTCTGTCCGATGAGGCTAAGTGCCAATTTGCCATGTGATTGCCAGGGTTTTCATGAAATTAATAAACATTTGCCGTTTTTCCTCTTTTATATGAGTTAATTGATAAGAAAAGTATTTTTTGATAATCTGATAAGATAAGTATTTAAGTAGTAGATACTATTTTCATGTATAATCTAATAAGTATTACTATTAACTAAAAATAAAAATAAAAAGTAGTAAATAGATAACTCTTTGTTTTTTTCTTTTCTATAGAGCACTTGCAATAAATTTGCTAAACTGACTAAAAAGTCAATTTAGTAACCAATAATCTTAAAAGTAGTCCTACAGCAAAGTATTAGTATTAATTTTAAGAGCAAGACTTAAGTACAATACTTAAGTTTTATTCCTTAAGTTTTCCTTTTAAAATTTTGTAATATGGATTTTTTCTCATAAGATGAAAGTAAATTTTTTAGTTAAGTAGCTATATGACTGAATCTTATAAGAAAAACTTAAAGAATAACAGTTAAGGTATTGTACCTAAATTTTGTCCTAATTTTAAAACTCAAAAACAAAAATAGTATTTTAATATGTGGTGTTAAAAAAATAGTATTTTAATGTGTTGATGATTGTGATTGTTATTTATTATGTTATTTATATTATTTTAATGCATTGATTTTTTTTTTTTTTTTTGAGAAGGTTAACGCATTGAATGTTAAAATAAAACTTTTGATGTTAGGTGTATTATAAATTGAAGTGTTAAAATAGATGAAGTACCATTTTGAATTGCTAAAAGTTATATTTTTAGTTTTCTTACTATGAATGCTCATTGGAAGATAGATAACTCTTTTTTTTTTACATACACATATACACTTAGATTAGGCTAGAGTATAAATTCTATCTTATATAAAAATAAAAAAATAAAAAAAAAAGATAGAAAACTCTTGATTATATGTATTCATGCGTAGGATTAGAATAAATCAAACTTTTCTATAATTCTTGTATCTATCGTAGTTAATACATTCACATTCTTAAATTTATACTCACCCAAGAAAAAAAAAAGTATTAAATTTACAATAAATATTTCTTGTTTTGATAAATTCATATAAGTAAATATCTTTTTTTCTTTTTTTATAAGTTTAGTTAGAATCACCTACTGCTATATCAACTACTTCTCCCCCTTTCAACTCTTTAGTGGTGACCATCTTAGTGGTAGACATAACAAAAGCATAAGATCTAACTTGAATCACATTAATCTATTATACATAGATACATATATATATATATATATATATATATATATATATATATATATATGAGATAGGTTCAAGTTATACATGGTTAAACTCTAAAGAGTTACACCTTTTTTAAACCATTGGATTTAAGTAAATCTAACGGTCAAAAAAGACCCTCATTAATGCTAATATTCTGATTATGATTATATTAATTATCTTTCATTTATTATATTTTATATTTATCTCTAAACCCAAAAAAAAGTGTTATATTTGTCTCTCTCTCTCTCCTCCACTGTTGTTCCACCTCCTTGGATAGATTGCCGGCAGAAGAAGGAAAATTACAACAAAGCCAACTTGGAGATCCTATACCACAAGACCATTAATCCAAGCGCATGAAAGGACCCCAATCATGACCCCAAAAGATTCCTCATCAGTTAGGGTCTACTTCATTATCTTTAACATAACTTTGTATTTTTCTCATCCAAGGACAGTAATACAATCTATGATGATAATCAATGTGTCCGATGTTGGTATTGTCCTAAACGATGGTTTGGTTCATCGAGCTTGGATCACCTACAATGGTCCACGTCGTTGGATGGACATTCATTTAGGATCAAAAGATGAAGATTACCCAACAAAACCAATCTTCTCTGAGCAACTTGATCTCTCACCGTTTCTCAATGAATATATGTTCTTTCTCAATGAATACATGTTCATAGGATTTTCAGCTTCCACAGGCAATTTGACTCAAATCCATAACGTCTTGTCATGGAATTTCAAGTCCACAAGCCAAGCCTTTCTTCGTATTCCTTCAACAGAAACATGTGAGAGCAAGATCATTGTCGAGGATGGTTCTGGGACTAGGAAAGCTCGTGCAGAACCACCAGGCAGCTTCTTGATTTTTGTGGCTATGGTAGCCTAGAGAGAGTCAGACTTTAATGCTTTTTTTTGGTTTAGAGGTAAATATAAAATATAATAAATGAAGGATAATTAATGTGATCATAATCATAATATTAGCATTAATGAGGGTCTTTTTTGACCGTTAGATCTACTTAAATTCAATGGTTTAAAAAAAGTGTAACTCTTACACTAGGTGTAACTTGAACCCATCTCTCTCTCTATCTATATATATATATATATATATATATATATATATATATATATATATATATATATATATATATAATTTAATAGTATTTTTTTAGTGAAACTTAGAAATGCTTAGGGATTATAACCCAGTGCTAATTAAAACCTTTACTCTATTTATTATAACCATCAGATTTTTTATTTTTTATTTTTAAAGCCACATACACATATATAGAACTTTTTCCTTTTTTGTATGCACTGTATGGACAACAAAATCTTTATTTCTAGTAATAGAAAGGTGTCCACCAAAAATAAAATAAAACTTCCCTAATGCTTTGTTTGTTTCTATAGAAAACCTTCTATAAAAATGGTTTTTTGTATTTTCCAGTGTTTAGTAGTATAAAAAAAATTAAGTCAAAAGAAAATTATTTTTGGTTAACAGAAAAAATATAACTTATTTTTAGAGATTGTTTTCCATTCAATTTTTTTGAAAAAAAATTATATCCCACAACAAGTTAAATAAAGGAAGTTAGAAGATTTATTTTCAATTCATTTAAAGTAATTACTAAATATAGGAAAATAAGATAGTTTTACTGAAAATATTTTTTAGAAAATGACTCATTTTCTAAAAAATATTTTTACCTAAATAAATAAAACGTAAGTAACAGAAGAAAGTTAAGAAAAATAGTCAAGTTGATTGGTAAAACAAGTATCCAAGTCAATTTGATTTGATTGCTTTACTTCCTATGAATCTCTTTTGTTTATTAGCTACTAATCTCCCACGAGCTTCTCAAGAAAATAAAAAGGAATACAAAGTAGCATGAAAAATTGACCCTAGCAATTGTTTAATATTGCTCTGCATAACCATTGAATGGTGGATTAGTAAATATACATATTCATGAGTAAAAATGCAACACGCAGATTTGCTATCATTCTTCAAACTTGAGGGCTATTTTGGCTCATGTGACGAAGAATGATTGCTCAATTATTATTGTATAAATCCTTAATTATTAACATCCATGAGATTTTTTTTTTTTTTTTTGAGAAATACACACACATATATATAGGAGAAGGGGATGGGGATGAGAAACATCCATGTGATATTTGACAACTAAAATTGATAAGAGCTATGTGAATTATTTTACAAAAATTCTTGAGCCCTGAAACATTTAATATTAATTAGTATGATAATACCTTTTCTTTGAAAAATACGTAAAATTGATAAGAGCAAAGTAGCAAACTATGTGAATTATTATACAAAAATTCTTGAGCCCCCCAAAACATTTAATATTAATTAGTATAATAAAACCTTTTCTTCTAAGAAAATAAAGAATATATTCCACTTCCACCCATATCATTTCCTGGATTTTCACTTTACAAAAATTGTTCCTTACACACTTAAGCCTATAGCAATTAAAGCTAAGAATGAAGTGCCAATCACTTTATCCTCATCCAAGTAAAAAGAAGAATCTTTGAATTAGAAGTAAAGGAATGGCGTAATTTATATATATACCTATATTAGTAAAACTAGGAGGAAGGTGGTCCTACTTTTACTTTATGTTATGATCATATTTATTATGGTTCCATATATAAGCTGCTAGCTTTTTTGTTGATCTGTTAAAAGTATTTTCATTTACTATGTTTATGGTAGTGTGGACACACTTTCAACCCCATAAAGAATTGCGGACACAATTGAGAGGGGAAGTTGGAGGTCCTTATCTATGAATGCAACTAGTAAGATGTGTTTGGTTTGCCTTATGTAACATCTTTATTTTTTATTTTTGAGATAGGTAGATAGTTCAGAAGGTGAAGTTCAAGTTAGTATTCAAATCAAATACATGAGGTACTATTAAAAAAAATACCATTAAAAAATTGAGCTATCACTATAACCCATGTAACATCTATTTTTATTATGTAGATAATAAAAATATTTAAATTATATTGTAGAATCAGTGTCATGTGCCATGTGTATAAGTTTTATATAATGAAATTTATAATATCTCTGACGGTAGTCTCAGATATATTCTGAACTTCCATATTTGCACAGAGTTCTTGCAACAAAAAAAGAAATATTATTAGATAATTATCTATATTTAGAAATTATTCTATATATTTAGCGTTCTACATCTCTTTACCACATAAATATATAGAGATTTTATGTGCCAAAGGAAAAGAAGATAGTACACCGAATGCACCATACAATTTCGGGTTCTATCTTGGAAAGGAAACGCCATAAATAATGGGATGTGAACCTAATAAAGACAGCCACACAGATTGCATCCAAGAATCTGAATAGAACTGTTACAAGGCAATGCAATGCAATGCATACAACAAAAGTATTAAAGGCACGAGGGTCCTATGCTTATAACAAAGCAGATAGCTGTTAACAGCTTGTACACGTCATACCCTTCGATTAAGAACCAAACAAATGGGCTTAAATAGTTAACCTAATGGCTGGCACTGGATCAAGTGGCAAGTACTTCCATGCCAACCAATTATATATATGGTCAAGGGGAATTTATTCAATGATTTAATCAAGTGGCAAAAAAAAAAAAAAAAAAAAAAGAGGAAAGATCAAACATCAAAGATCTATTTTTATTCCCTTCGTAGGGCTCTCCCGGCACGAACAGTGATTAGTCTCTGGTTGAAAGCCTTGAGGATACACTGTGGGCAACAAAAAAAAAAAAAAAAAAAAAAAAAAAAAAAAAAGATCTATTTTTATTTTACTTTTTAATTGTAGTCTCATTTTGTGTTGTTTATTTTATTTTATTTTATTTTTTTAATTTTGTTGCCAAGTGACCCATTAATTAATGATACTTCGGGTGAAAACAAAAATGACCACCATCTCATTCACCAAGGCAAGACTAACTAATCATCATCGCTGAATATTTTTGTCTGTAAGCATGAGTTAGAATGTCTTCTCTTTTTTTTTTCTTTTTTTATTTAAATTATCAATAGTTACTTGTTAAATTTTTCAATAGTTTGTGCATAAGAAGTGTTGAGAGGTGTGCTTCAACCAATCAAGACTCGATCTAAGGTTTGACAAAAATATTGCTTCAATCTATCAAGACTCAATTGAAATGTAGTCAAAATTACATATTCTTTTGCATATTGGACATTTGATGTTATAGATACGTTACAAAATCAATCAAGATTACAAGTCATGGAATTTGTCAACTTCTAAACCTAACAAGAAGTATCACCCTTTTTATATTGGGCTATAACATATTTGAATTGAAACATTTTATTTCAAGAGCTAATTTCAAAGCTTATTAAAAAATAATGTTATTTATAAAGAATTAGAACCAATGTTTTTCCTTATGTTTGAATGGAGTTTTATTAATTCATGCTTCTATTTTTCCTCTTTATATAAAAGACTCCATGTTATCATTTGCTAAGGTGGTAAACAAGTTGAACTAAGTGATGTATTAAAAGTTAATAGTTGTTCATTTAATTTTATTTTGAACAAGAGTCAAACCTGAGATTGTCACCAAATTAACTTTCATAATTAAAGTTTGATTTATTTTCTTGTTAAATAGTAAGAACTTATTTACAAGTTACTTAATTTACTTATTCTTTTCGCACACATTTATGATTTATCTATTATATTTAATTCAATAGTTTTTAAAAAAAGTAAAAGTTGGAAATGTTTAGGAGTTCAAGTGATAGACTAGTAGTAATGACATTTTTTTTAATAGTGTTAATATCTAGGTTTGAATCCCACCCCCCTCTCCAACACTAACTACCTATCTCAACAAAAAAAAAAAATGTGAGTTCATTAGTTCAATTGGTAAAAAATTTTATAGTTGAATAAAAGATCTAGGAACCTGTTGGAAAATTTTAAACCCAAGTTGTTAATTAGATTTATTATGAATAAACCTTGTTAAAACAAACAAACATCAATATCATGCACAACAGAAAAGTAAATAAGATAAGATATGATGGCCTAGGAAAACCAATGAAACAAACTAGTTTCACAGTAAAAAACATGGGGGGAAACCTTCCCAAAAAACAATCCACTATAATAAATAGAAGTTTCAGATCTAGTACAAAGCCTTTGTCCCTAGACTCCATAATCCCATTAGATGAACTTACAATAGAAACCTTCTACCACTTCAAAACCTCTGAACTCTTCAATATATGAACGCCGCCCTTTTACACGAATCTCATTACATGACTAACAAATGATCTATGAATCTCAATACGTGACTAACTCTAGCAACTTGAAGAAGACGTTGTTGGCTGCAAAGTTCTTCACTTCATCAACAATGAAGATTAAGAAGTACTTGGTTACAAAATCTTAAGCCGCAAAAGGCGCAGTAACTTCTTACAGAGAGAATAAGGCATTCGGTCACTTTTTCATATGTTCTCTATGTGCATACCCACTGTGACGGCCTTTAAAATAAGCCTATATATGTCTAGGGTTGTGAGAAAAGAAACCCTACACAAATATTTCAACATGGGCCAAAAATTAAATCTGAAAATTTTGATTTCGTAGATCTCGACAGATTTAGCTTCCTATCGAGCTTCTGTTGAGCTTTCTTTATTAAGTCTCAATAGATACTGTTTCTTTTAAGGTATCTGTCGAGCTTTAATGAACAGTTTTTCTTCACTTGTTTCTTGGTCCAATCTTCACGGTTTTAATACTTGGCTTGAATAACATGTTTCTTGAAGTACTATACCCATCCTAGATCTACCTAATTACAAGTAAAATACATTTTGTCAAAGGATTAGCCAATTACATAAAATATGTCCTTAACATTGTTACATCATTTTCAAAGTGTGCAAATTTCAAACAGTAGTAAATTTAGAATGCTACTACCTTTGTTATTTTTCATATTATCATGGGTCATGGCATAACATTTTCAAGCCATCCAATTAACTATATGATAGTAAAATTATTAGGTTAAGGTCCCTATCTTTTATATCATATTTCAATTTGGTTTCTAATTTTTCATTTGTATTAATTTAGTCTCTGGCATTGTCTCTTGGATGAAAATTTCTAACGTGGTAAATTGCCAAAATAAAAAATTAGTTTCTATTGATGCGGCAATAAATTAATTTTTTATTTTTGCAGTTTGTCACGTCAACAATTTCCATCCAAAAGATAATGGCAAAGACATGACACTGAAATATTAGAGACCAAATTGATACAATTAAAAGGTTAGAGAACTAATTGAAATATGGTGTAAAGAGTATGAATCGAATACATTATTTACCTTAAAAAATTGTAAGATAAATGAAGGATATATGTGGCCCTGAAATGAATAACAAATTAGTTTTACATTAGATACAAGGAAAATTACACTTTACCACCCTAAAATATACTTTATATTATACTTTATATTACACTTTGCACCTTAAACTATGACCCTTATTACATTTTGCACCCCAATGTTAGGTTTTTTGTTAGCTTGGATGGAAATTCAAAATTTAAGGTGCAAAGTATAATCAGAAGTATAGTTTAGGATGGTAAGATGTAATTTTCCTTTTGTTTTTAAAGCATTGAGAAGAGGGGCAATTAGGTCTTTTAAGTGATACTATATTTTTGCATCCAGGTTAATAGAAAACTTAATGTTGGGTGCAAAGTGTAACAAATGTCATAGTTTAAGGTACAAAGTATAATCAGAAGTATTGTTCAAGATGATAAAGTGTAATTTCCTCTTAGATATGATATGTACATAGGTAAAGTAAATCCACTTTTTTAAAAAAAGAAAAAGGATAAATCCACTAAACCATTTGAGTTTAACTCAATTTCAATTAATTTTTTATATGTCACTGTTGAGGTCTAAAATATTACAATATTGTATCAAGACCCAAAACAATACAAAATTAAAATTTAAGAACCATTTGGGCTTTCAAAGATGGGGCAAGGCCCATACTTGCCAATTAAGGACTATTTAAAATAAGTAGGAAGGGTCCAAACCCATGAATAGGTAAGCTTTGGGCCTTGTGAAATAAAGAAATAAAGGAAAAAGGAAGCTCAGCCCAGCCCTTATGAGAGAAAATTGTTGGGGAACTCAGAAAGGAAGTTAAACCAAGATACCGAGGGATTCCCAGAAACCTGAGATCCTCGAGATATGTAGAAGGAGACCAGTTGGGATTGGGACAGCTCAAGGGAGCAAGCCCATAAACACAAAGAACGAGGGTGGATATGTCCCATCAACCGCCCATGGTTCAGAAAAAGGCTGACGACTTAGGAATCAACACTTCATGAAAAGAAGTCTGGTACCTCGAGGAACTTAGGAAAATGGACCATGAAGGAAGGTGGCTGAGGATCTTTCAGTCTGACAGTGAGGAATCTGCTCATTTAGAGAAAAGCACAAAAGGTGAAGCAACCAAAATGTGGGTTTGAAAAGTAGCATCTAGAAGCTTTGGAAGAAGAGAATTGAAAGTCAGCCTTTAGGACCTCCCAGAAAAGGAAGGTTAGCTAGGGACTTTTTTTGGGGGGGGGGGGGAACCTCAAAAGGGGAAAATAATGAGGAAATAAGGAAGGGACTAGTCATCAATGTTGCTGACACAACATTAGTTTTGGTACCTAGGGCAACAAATGGACGGAATTAAGGGTATACCAAAAACCCTAGTAAGACACTATAAAAGGAGGGGGAGCCAACAGTAAAGACCATTCAAGAATAACTTATCAGAACCAAAAAAAAAAACTCTTTGAAAAATTTCCTTAAGATTCAAAGAGAAGAAAAATAGGGAAAATACTGTGAGGGATCTTAAGACAGACATAGGGGATATACTTGGATTTAAAGGGATTCAAATATCGCAAGTCTTAGAAGCCTAAAAGAGCTATTTAAGTTTGTAATTTTTGAACTTATTTGGACATTGTAACACATCACCAGCCACTTCACTACCAGGAAGCCCCTTCCCCACACCAAAAGTAACTGGGGGCTAAGCTATCACCACACCTTCTAGCAAATCACCACCAGTCATAGGGGGAGGCACCTCCAACTGTAAGAGAAAAGAAAAGAATGAGGGACAATAGGTAACCCAGCAACAGGAATATGCAAGCACAAAGGGAATGAGACAAGTGGAGAAAGAAGCAAGAAGGGATGGAAAATACCATACCACATCATCACCAGAGGAAGGGCTTGTTGCTCCCTTAGGGTTGGACTTGCGTTTAGACTAAAAAAACAAAAACCACCCATCAATATAAGAAATAAACATAAAAAAAAGGGAACGAACAACAGGTAATGAAAAAAATATGAGAGGGCATCAAGTAAACCACGCAAGAAAAGGTGAGAGAAGAAGGAATGAGGCTTTGCCCTTCTCTTTCTCTCTCTATAGGTTCTTCATCAGCCTTTTTCTTACTACGGGTACACCCGAAAGGTCCCTGGGGAGATTTGAAAATAATGGTAAGGGACCTTGGAGAATCTTGGGCTGGAGAAGTAACAACTACAGAAGGAGTCCCGTTAAGGGAACCTACAGAGATTTGAAGGATAAAAGACCCTACCTTAGTCTTCACTTTGATCTTTGGAATGGGAGGATGGCTGACCTCCTTTCCAGCAGTAGAGGGGACCACCTCCCCAAAGGTCCTCAGAAATAGTAAGTTGCTTGTGAGCTGAAATAGTTTTCCTTCTTTTAATGTCTTGACCTGCCTCAGTATCCTCAACATTCTCCTCAACTTCAGATTTCTTGCTAGATTCCTTTTTGATCTTCTTCTCCTTACCCTTACCAACAGGGGTTGTAGCACCAATCTCCTAAATCACCCCCTTCTTGCTAGGCACACCAGCATAAAAGCCCATAATTAGGTCACACCCTAGCCAAGAAG
The DNA here is from genome assembly GCF_040712315.1 of Castanea sativa. NCBI lineage: Eukaryota > Viridiplantae > Streptophyta > Magnoliopsida > Fagales > Fagaceae > Castanea > Castanea sativa. The sequence goes on along the minus strand of NC_134017.1, from coordinate 47,597,344 downwards.
TAGGGAAATCATTAGTATAAGACACCAAGCCCCCCTGACAGCGTGCCACTCCACAAAACTAGTTTTGCTACTTATTGCAACAGATACAATGCCAGCAGTAGGAAGGGCTAGATGCTTGTGTAAGAGGGAGCAAAGAAGAGATCAGAGTCAAGGACCCTTCCAATTGGATTAGACCCGACAAAGTCTGAAAAAGACTTTTGAACCCTCCTCCAATAACTAGTGAAACCATTCAAAGCAAAGACTGCTCGCTGAAAACTTGGCACCATGAACTGGGGGCTCTTACATGACCAATAAGAAAAGGCTTGAAGTCTTAGGAATGGGTCTAGAGATGCAAGAGAAGGCACCACCTCTTTAAACACCAATAGGATATCTTGATCAAAGCCAAATTGCTTGAGCACCCTATATGTAGAATAATGAGTGTACCTAGGGCCAACTGTTGAAGGGACAAGAAGCCATGAAGGACTAATGCAAGCCAAGAACGCCAAGCTGCTCTCATCTCCTTGGCGTAGATCAAAAGTGTGACCCGGAGAATTCAAAAATGAGGACAAAATGGAATCACAAGCAAACCCAAGATTGAACTCTTGGGGGGAACGCCAATTTAAGTGCTCCCTCTGGTCAAACAATTCCACAAGATTGACATTGCCGCTTTTCAAGTTGAACCAACGAAAGATAATAGGATGGCCATCAGTAGAATTGCCACACAAGCCCTTGATCACGTCTAGGGATTTTTGAAATTTATCCTTTACATACTTCAGATTCCTGCACTTCGTCAAAGTAATAGAAAGCAATCCCACACAAACACTTGGAGGATGGCATAGTACAAAGATGATGTTATCGCATAGCAGGAGTTGCCTTCAACCTCATCACCATGAAGCAGATCTAATTGGAAATAGACATGTCCTAAGAACATGGGGGCTAAAGGATACCTGGTACCCCTGGACAACTTGATAGCTAGAAGGAAGAATACAAACTTGACCCCATAGCTAGGAAACTCACTAAACACAAACTTACTTAACCATAGCGCAAGGAACCCAGCTTGTCTAACGGACTTGTCCTTTTCCTAAGAGAGGGTCACCACCCATTTGCCCATTTTGGCTGGCTTACCTCCGAAAGAAGCAGTACGCCCACCAAAATGTTTGAAGAGTTGCTCCTCAATCTTGAGATCCTCAGTGGAGAGCTGGATGTCAAAGGGATTTTCGTCACCAAACACAGGAAGGAGGAAGTTCTTCACCACGTCCTCCATAAAGTAATGGTAAGTTCACCAATCGAAAAGAAAAATGTGTGGAGAGAGGGTGACCAGCAGTGCACCAGATGCCTCAAGCCTTTGGCATCCTTAAAGCTTTCCAGATTCATGGAAATGGCCACTAACTTTAGGATCTCAATGTGCTCCAATCAGTTGGCAAACCCTCCATCAGATAGCTCCTCATCCACCTAATTAGACCAGCTAGTAATCTTCCTTGAAACAAAAAAAAAGGTGGGAACCGCCTCTCGAGATCCCCGTTTGATTTAAAGGTCCAAGATTTCCTTCGGGTTTAAAATTTGAGCAAATCTAGCAAACCCGGATGACTAAAGAACACCCAGGAATGTGGGGGGGGGGGGGGGAGGAGCATCGCCATGAGTGACCTGAGGGAAGAATAAACTCGGAGTGTACCAGGGGTCTCACAGGGGAAAGGCTGGATAGTCTGAGATTTCCTGTACTTCACCTTGTGCTTACCCTACTGAAGAACCTTCACCCTTAGAAGGAGTGGGAGAACGCTCCTCCCTTTTTCAAGAAGACAAAGAGGAAGCCATGAGATAATAATGTGACAAAAGAAAGAACTTAAGGCAGAAGAAAAAACGATGAAAGGGGAAGAAAAAGGAAGAAATATGCTGGCGAATCTTTTGCTGAGAAAGATGAAAAGATGTTTGAAGGTTGAAGTGACTACAATAATGGCGTAAAGAAAAAGATTGAAGAAGACAAAGCATAGAAAAATGCGCCAGTTGCCATAATTCAATTTTATAAGGAAAAGTTATTTGTTAGTTATTAATGGGAGTTATGGGTAACGTAAAATGAGGACGAAGAATTTTACCCAAACACTTAACTCCCAATTGCCACATTCCTTGAAAAGAGGGGAAGTTACAAAAGAAGTGGGATACGTGGAAATCAGGACACCATAGGACAACATGAAGGAGCAAAATTCCAAGATAAGAAGAGAAGGGATCTTGAAGGAGATAGAAACGCCAATTGCAGATCCTTGCAAAGTCCAAAAATCTCATTTGCTCACGCGTGGACTGCAGGCAACCCAAGAGCTCGGGGGGTTAAATGTTGAGGTCCAAAATATCACAATATTGTATCAAGGCCCAAAAAAATACAAAATTGAAATTTGAGAACCATTTAGGCTTTCAATGAAGGGGCAAGGCCCAAACTTGCCAATTAAGGACGACTTCAAATAAGTAGGAATGGGTAAGCTTTGGGCCTTATAAAATAAAGAAAAAAAAAGGAAAAAGGAAGCTTAGCCCAACCCTTGTGAGAGAAAATTGTTGGGGAACTCAGAAAGGAAGCAGAACTAGGATGCTTAAGGATTCCCAGAAACTTGGGATCCTCGGGATATGCAAAAAGAGACCAGTTAGGATTGGGACAGCTCAAAGGAGCATGCCCATGAACACAAAGAACGAGGGTAGATATGTCCCATCAGCCGTCCTTGGTTCAGAAAAAGGTTGGTGACCTAGGAATCAACACTTCATGAAGAGAAGTTTGGTACCTCGGGGAATGCAGGAAGATGGACCATGAAAGAAGGTGGTTGGAGATCTTTTAGCCTGATAGAGAGAAATCTGCCCATTTAGAGAAAAGGACAAAAGGTGAAGCAGCTAAAAGATGGATCTGAAAAGTAGCATCTAAAAGCTTTGGAAGAAGAGAATTGAAAGTCAGCCTTTAGGATTTCCCAGAAGAGAAAGGTTAGCTAGTGACTTTTGGAGGGGAAACCTTAAAAGGGGAAAACAATGAGAAAATAAGGAAGGGACCAGCCACCAATGTTGCTGACACAACATTGATTCTGGTATCTAGAATAGTAAATGGAGGGAATCCATGGTACACCAAAAATCCTAGTATGACACTATAAAAAGGGGGGGGGGGGGGAGCTAATAGTAAAGATCATTCAGGAATAACTGATCAGAGCCAAAAAAAACTCTTTGAAAAATTTCCTTAAGATTCAAAGAGGAAAAAAAAAGGGAAAACACTGTGAGGGATCCTGAGACAGACATAGGGGATATACTTGGATTCAAAGGGATTCAAATCTCGCAAGTCTTAAAAGCCTAAAAGAGCTAACTAAGTCTGTGATTTTTTAACATATTTGGACCTTGTAACACATCCCAGTGGAGAAAGGATATGATGTATTAGAAACTCAACAAATAATGAAGCACTATTTATTATTCTGAAGATTCTTGACGTTTTATTTGCCTTTCCTTTACATATATTATTCCTTTACTGTTTTTTGCTGTACAATATGTATATATTCTGTATTTATGAGTGTGTATGTATTGTAGGATTCATGTTTTGTGCGCAAATTGGCTCGTAATCAGCCCAATACTGTTGTGGTGAACCAAACCTAGTCCACCAAATAATAAGTGTTAGGCCCAGAGTCTTTGTTCCTGTTTGGGCCTGGGTACTGTCAAAAAAAGAACTCACAGTCATGAAAAACATTATGAACATATGTCAAGGCAGAATTTTTAAGGAAGTTCACTTACAATTAGTAATATATGCCTATCAAAAAAAAAAAAAAAATAGTAATATAAAAGGAAAAATGATTTGATCAAAATCAATTAAATACATGTAAGTATGTAACAGATAATAACTCAAAAGTAAAGGGTATTCATTTGTCTTATGTTGTAAGTTTATGTACACAATACTGTCAACTTATCCTTCTTGTAATAAAACAAAATAAAAAACTCTAGAGAGAAAATTAAGTTTCAATAATACTTAATAGTTAATACCCCTCAAAACAAATATAATAATCATATAATATTTTCAAACATATGAAAGTGAACATATGCTCATCTGCAAAACCTAAATTTCTTTAGGTTTTAGCCAAAGTTCAGTACACTAATATCAGTGATAAAGTTCAAATAATCTTTTAAGTAGAGATCCGCAAAAGCTTAGAAAAATGTGGTTCAATGTAAATCCAATTCATAATTAGTAATCTATGGTACGTGTATCATACAATAAATATATGGACCGGTATAAATTGGTGTCCTTTTAAATAGTATGTTTCAAAAATTTGATAGAAAAATACGTAAACGAAAAATATATGGTACATACGGGTATAATATGTTTATATTTTTAAATATAGAAACAATTGCCATAAGTTTTTTTGGAATAAATATAATAATTCAATATATAGAAAAATTCTCAACAATTTAATTTGAAATAATCTACTTAAGAAAGAAATTTATTGCAATAATATTGACTAAATCAACAACAACACTAATATTCGTATTGGAAACCATAATCAAATTACATTCTAATAATTTTCTAATTATCCAAAGATTCACAATAGATGATCTTACCAAATAAAAATAATCTAAGAAACTTGTTTATTTAGTTATTATAATAATTTTTTAATTATGTGGGTTTCAGTTAATTCAACTAGTAAAGTCTCTTTAAAAAAATTTTCAATTTTTTTTTTCTAATTATAAATGTTTTTTCAGTTATTAAATATATTGTATAATAAATTTAATATATTTAATTAATGATGAAGAGGGATTTCAATATAATAAGAGATTTACGCTTTAGGGAAAAAGGGAAAATATAAAATAAAGGAAGAAAGAAATATATATATATCTATGTTTATATATATATATATATATATTTTTTTTTTTTATGAAGAAAGAAAGATATATAAATTAGAAGAAAGTAAAAGAGATTTAGTTTGAGCTTTTTTAGTCTTAGAATGAAAGATATAAATTAGTTTTTTAGTTTTAGAAAGAAAGATATATAAATTGGCAGTTTCTTTTTTTAGCTTCTCTCTCGTTTATTATTAAATTTTAATTTTATAAACGGCAGCTTCTTTGAGTTTTTTTTTTTTTGTTAAAAAAGAAAGAAAGAGATAAACGGTAGCTTTTCACTACGGCTGAGTTTGGATACAGCGTTTGCGTCTGCGAGAGCGTCTGCGTCTGAGTTTTCTATTTTTTTTTTTTTTCTTCTTCTTCTGCTGCTGCAGCATGGGTTAGGGGGACAAGGCTACTGTTCATGTTCCTGTGCATGAACAGTAGCCACATTTTACTGACTTTCAGCACATTTGTGGGTTCCGTGTACTGTTTATGGGACCCACAAACTTTACTTTACAAAATTTTTTTTATTAAAAATGGGTCCCACGGTACTATTCACACATTTAAAAATTATTTTACTACAATATTTTCAATTTTTAACAATAAGCTCTATCCAAACGAACCCTACGTCTAGCCTGCTAGTCCTATTTTGCAGCGAGCCTCTTTTTTTCTCTTGTTCAGAGTTTATTTTAAATCAACGCGTGTCCACATTTTTGATTTGGTCTAAAGAGACCCATAAATTCATGCGCATTCCCTTCACAATTTGAAAATGCAATTCCATCATTCCCTAAAACGTTGCTTTTTAAACAAATTAAAAGCAAATACAGTAGTTTTTCAAAAAGTGCTTTTAGGGTACAAAAGTCCAAACAAACCGTCACTTACTCTTTTAGCCGTGTTTGAACTTTCAAGTCTTTGACGGCAGAACTTTCTCAAAACAAAAAAAAAAAAAGTCTTTGACGGCAACACGCAAACAATTGCTTTATCCTTAGTAGGGCTGAACATTGTCTGGATAGGGGTCAGGTCGAGTCCATCTCCCCTCTCTCACTCATTCCTCGTAAATTGTGTCACTTCGCGCACTAATATTACTCTAAATATATATAATTATATTTTTTTATAAATAAGATGAAATTTTTATTTTAATTTAATTTAAATGTATATATATATAAATTTTTTTTTAGAGACTTAATTTTAATTTTTACTTTTTATACTCTATAAGCATTTATGGCTCGTATGATAAAAGATTTATAATAATATTGTTTAAGTTTTATATAAATACGTATGAGTGAAAAATATGTAAAAAATATATGTTGTGATGTTTAATAGTTAATATTCGTAGTGTGATTATTGCAGTGCGTATATAAGCATATTTTTAAAAAAAATGATATATCCTAACATTTTTTAAATATTTTTATCATAAATTTTAATTAATAAGTTACTATTAGTTATTATTAGTGATTATTGTTAAGGTAAAAAAAATAAATTTAATGTTAGAGGCAGCGCTGCTCATTTTGAAGCCTATAATTCTCAGTAATATTCTGACGGATCCACGGTAGGGATACTAGGTAGTCGGTACTCATGAAAAAAAATACTACTATATATCTCTCTCTTGTTTGAATTTAATTTTTTTTTTTTTCTGCTTGCATCGTCAAATCAGTCCCATATCTTTCTTTCTGATTTTCTCTCTTTGAATTAAGTTATTTCCTCTATCTCTCTCTCTCTCTCTCTCTCTCTCTCTTCATCATCGAATCACTCCCTTATGGCCATTTCTTTCTTCTGGTCAACTCTGTCCTGTGTCTTTGACAAGATTGAATTTTGCAGCACGCAAAGCTTCTGACGCCTACTGTCTCAGGACGTGATGATGCAAAGGAGAGAGCAGCTTGCTGGATGATTTCTCCAAGAAATTAGAGGGAGCCAAAAGAAACACACAAAGAAACACAAATGAAATCCAGCGGCCAACAATGAGAGAGCCAATAGCGTGAGAGTCCAGGGATTGATGCTTCTCTCTCTTTCTCTATAAATTCGTCACCAACCCAAACAGGTCTCGTTAACACTCTCACCAGCCCCTTTCTTCTTATCTTCGTTTGCTTTCTGTTCTCTCTTGACCTCCACTGATATTGCAGAAGTTTCAAAATGGGGTCTGAGCAAAAAGGTAATAATAATAATAATTGGATTTTAATTATTATTTTGGTGAACTTTCATTTATTTTTGGTAACTGACTTGGATGTTTTGTATTATTTTTACGGTGAAGATCTCCTCCTCAAGTGCCAACTAGCTAGGAGGTACAGATCATATGTTGGAATGGGAGGATTTGGTAAGAAGGTAATAGAACTTGAACTTTCATTGGGTTATTCTATATTATATAGTTCATTTTTATTAATTAATTTAGATACATATATTTTTTAATTTAAGTTGAGAATGAGACGTAATTTATTAAATAAAATCAGCCAATATCGGCGAAGAAAACAGAATAAAGACTCATCCACAGTTTACACGAAGCCTAATATGTGTAGCATGTTAATATAGTAATAAGCGAGATATATGATTAGAGTTCTTTATTTGTATTATAATTGTGTTATGGATTACCATTATGTCCGGTAGTGTACTTCGTTACGGAGTACAATTTACTTAACCATGGACTAACCCAGTTGTATTTGCGAGCGCTCAAGTTTACTAATTCATTGATTCGATCTTCCATCTTTTTGTGTCACATCTGGTCACATTGTATATGTACCTCGACGAAGGATTTATATGTTACTGCTGTTTCTTACATTCCTGTCGTGCTATTTTTTATCTGTGTTGATTTAACTGTGAAATATTTTTCATTTTCTGGAAATATAGACACAACTAAATCTACATGGCCCATGAATCATGAAAGTTCTATATATCAGTTCTTAAAATTATTATTGACTCTGTCATTAGCTTATCATGTGAGATATTTCAATTAGTTGGTAGTAACAGTAAACCACCATGCTATTTGATATGCGGTTGTTAAGATTAATGAAAACTTTCATGTCTAGAAATGTGTAGGAGCAATTGTAAACTACCATGCTATTTGACATGTGGTTGCTAAAATTAATGAAAACATTAATGTGTAGAAATGTGTTGGAGCAATTGATGGTACATACATGAGTGTCGAACTTCTTGCAAACACGACTAAAGCACATAGGAGCTGCAATAGTACTATAACTACTAATTTGTTGTGTGTGTAACATAGACGTAGTTTATTTATGTTCATACTGGGTGGGAGGATAGTGTTAATAACTCAAAGTTGTCTGAAAAAGCGATTTAAGATCAAAAGCATGGATTTTCATGGCCACCAATATGGTTGTTAAAATCGCAATTTGGATCGTAAGATTGCACGATTTTACGATCTCACGTCACTAAAACGTTTAAGATTGCATTAGGAAGATTGTATTAGGATCGTAAAAATGTTAAGATCGTATGTAGGATCGTAGAATTGTATGGGATACTACTGATTCTATCAAAAATATAAATTTTTGGTTTTTTTTATCTAATTTTTTTATTAAGTTTGTTTGATCATTTTATAGCTGTTGATTAATAATAAAATATGCGTCTAGTTAATGTGTGCCCTAAGCTATTCATTTATGGTAAAAATTTTTCGAAAATTGAAAAAGTTGTCAACATTTTTTTATTTCCCAAGAAATTCTTTTTCAAAAATGAATGATTATTATGTATCCTTAAAGTACACATTAGTAAAATTCATAAAATATTTAGACTTATATAATAATGAGTTTTTATGTTCTTTGGGAAATTCTATACAGTTTAGAAATAGGGAGCAACAATTTTGAGTTTAGGCTGCGTTTAGTTTAATGAAAATTTTTTTTTGAGCCTAAAATCATTTTAGGGGAAATTGTTTTCCCGTAAGGAAAATGTATTCAGGCTGTTTGGTTGTCTTGGAATTTGTTTTATAGAAAATCAATTCCGGTGTTTGGTTTGTTTAAACATTTTACGAAAAATGCTTTCAGTTTTACGAAAAATCAATTCCCACGTATGGTTTGTGGATCATTTTACGAAATTTATGAATTGCGTTCTTATTTTCACAGAGATGGTCAAATGCAGTTACGAGCATATCTTCGTTATACCCATCTACCACTATAGCCCTGACCTTATTGTAAAGAGCTTTGTAATCTAACGGACTCTGGTTGATTTCTTTCAAAGTTACAGCTATTTCTTTCAGCTGATTAAACAGATCAGTTAGCACACTATTATCAGTGTTAGAAGGTGCACGCCCTCTTTTGCAGGACTTGGAAATTTTCGACCCAGTGGTGGATGATTCGACTGCATTCTTTCCTTTGTCCACCACACATTCTTCCACATTGTTTGCCACAAACTCAGTACTGTCCCCATTGTCTGGCTCATTCTCAATATCCCCATACAACTTAGAAAAGCTACCTATGGCTGTAACCTTCCCCACAACAATAGCCAATTCATCTTACATATCAATCTTTTTGTTCAGATATTCAGCATGCTTACGATGCACCTGTAAGGGAGAAAAGAATGTATAATATCAATGCAATAATCACTTCACTCATAAATTTAATATTCAATTCAATATAGATGCCATTAGATCGGATTTAGGTCAATGATAAACAAAAAAATCTGTTAGAGAACAAATTACATAACCCATGATTTTGAAGATAAGTACCACTGAAAATATAATGTACAAATGCTAAGACCAGATTTTACAATAGAACCGCACATGAAAGTTATATTTAAAAATTTGTAAAAGCAATGGAAATCTAAAAAGAATGACACAATAAAAGCCAAAAACATATATTATCATTTATATTAAGAAAATATAGTTGAAAGTCATACCGTGACTTCTATATGTCTTTGCATCGCATGTTATCATTTTTAAGTTATTGTCTTAGTTGACACTCTTCTTCCTAATTGTTTGAATAGTGGTCCACATGGTCCTCAAAGTCCGTAGCCAATTCTCTGCATAAGAGGGGTGACACTCAATCCTAAATTGAGCAGATATCTCCTTAGCTACAAGAGCAAAGGAGCCGGCCTTGAAAGTGATAGAAGGCTTGTTGCCCCTCGCAGTCTCCTCAGCAAGTAGCCTAAGCATAGCCGTGTGCAGGGGGTGGCCACTTGAACTGCTTAGTGACGCCCACCTTTTCATTTCCCTTCGACATTACTACATATGAAAATTGTATAGTGAGAGTAACATTTAAAAATGAGAGTAGCATTTAGTAATTACGCTCGGAATATTAACAACAAATGAAACACACATACAACCACGCTTATAGATTTGCACAACAGAACGAAACATGCCAACACTAGAAATAACAAGGTAATGTTGATAGTATTTTTTCCTTACACTACCAAAAGTTTATAGTAAATACGTTGTCCTTGCAGAAAAAAATATAGCACATATTACCATCATAGAAATCTAAATAAAGTGCTACTCTCCACACTTGGTATAATCAGACCACATAGCTTGGCATATCTTATCTTTTTTAGCATTCCACAGTCTATTGTCTTCAATAGAGTCCCGACGTGACTGTGTTTCTTGTTGGGGGTCACTAGACTCTACTTGGTTCATTGCAGCTTCCATAATATGGTCATTTGGTTCAACTCTTGTGATTATGAACCACACAACATGCTAATACTATTTTCACTGGGGTTTCAAAAGACCAAAATGGTTCCGTATCCAACACTCGAAAACGTTTCTTCAACACTCCAAACCCTCACTTAATGGTAGTTCTCAATGAAGAGTGTTGGAGGTTGAACAATTCTTGCTCATTCTCAGAAGGACGATCACTAAGCTCTTTCAAGTGATATCGCACACTCCGATAAGGTGACAAAATTCCATTTTTATTACCAAACCCAGCATCGCCAAGATAATATTTACCTAGATATATTCAAAAATTAAACCAAATCACTACTATATTTAAGAAAATGCACAATATTTATTAAACTAATAAACCAAAAAGGTGAAGTAACCCTATAATATCTTTGGGAATTGAAAATCCCCCAGGCCTAACAAATGCATCATTTAACACACGTGAATCATGTGCACTGCCTTCCCATCCAGCCAATACATTTTGCGTGAACTTTAAGTCAAAACCAATGGCAGCTTGCACATTTTGCGTGGTTCTATCTTTGCAACCACAAAACCTTCCATGTATTTTAGGTGGCACAGATGCACAAACATGTGGACCATCTATTGCTCCAACACAATCCTAATTTTCGACAGACATAATGGTTTAAAATTACACAAATCTGCACAATTTACAAAAATACACAAGTTGCAATATTTACCTTAAAATATGGGGAGAACCTTCTGCTATGCCTTATCTCTGGGGGTGTATCTTTGCTAGGCAGTCTTATTAGAGCTCTATATAATTTCAGGACCCCCTTAAGGACGACCTTGAAGTATCTATGAACAATCTTAGTGGATCTATAGAACCGACTACCAATTATACGGAACCTCACATTATGACCAATAATGTGTAAGAAAATTAGCACTTGCTCTGTAATAGACATGTAAATATTCAGGCGTATGTGCTCCTCCTCAGTGAGGATATGACATAAGTGGTGGAAAGCTATAGGCTTCATCTTAATTTGATTCACACAATGTCTCTCATGTCCATGCAGAATACTATTTATGTATTTCTCTCTCTTGGCTGCATGATTAACATACGGCGCCCTAGGCTGTCGTCTACGTCGCAATTTCCTTAACAATGCAACTCCCACAAGGAGGATAGATACAACTGAGGCAAGAATTGCGGCTTTGGTTTTTTTCATCTAAAAAATCACAAACATTGTGGTTTAAGAGGTATGTAAACAAGCATGCTATTGATTACACAATAGATAAAAACAGCCACAAATAGAAAACATCCAAACCACATTGATAACGAGTACCAAAATTTTTAAGCACATATTTCTGTATAATTGTAACATCAACAACGTACACAATATAATACCATCACAATCAATATTTACACTAACAAATCACATTGCATTCTATTTATGTATAATTGTAACACTAATAAAAGTTAAATTCTTAAATCAATAATTAAATAAAAAATGGATAATTAAAAAAGTAAATAAATAAATAAATAAACAAAAAAAAATATTTATGTATGTATATATATATATATATATATATTTATATATAGATCGGATTCGAGAGGTAGGAGTATTTATGGGTTTGAGGGTGGATTTTGGCTAGCTAGGTTTGAGGGGGAATGTGGATCAGTTTTTGTAGAGGGTGGGTCGGAGGTGAGGTGAGGTCGGAGGTGTGTGGAGCGGATTGAGAAATGATCAAATGGAAAAGGAAACTCACCGTGGGTGGATCTTTGGCGCTCGGCGGACTGTGGGTGGAGCTCGGACTACTGTGACGGAGAGGATCGATTGCGTTTGGCGTGAGGGAAAGGGTGGAGTTCGGTGTGAGTAAGCTTGGAGAGTACTTGCTGCTGTGAGGAGTGCATGTGAGAGAAGCTCAGAGAGAGTGTTGTGTTAGGGGTGTAAATGGTTTGAAGTGAAAATAAGAACGGAAATAATTTTATGCCTTGGGTCCTTTATTTTACAGTCAACCCTGAAAACATTTTCAGTTTGACCCAATTTTCGGTAACAACCAAACACACTTTTACGGAAAAGCATTCCAATGCGCCTATAAGGGAGAAAAGAACGTATAATATCAAAAGCAATAATGTTCATGGCATGAGAGTTGGGTTTTAGATATATTTACTAGGAAACAGATTCTACATTAGTTATTCATCTCCTACTATTACTAAAATATTTATATTTATATATAAATTTTATCAGCTATGCTTGTATTTGTATATTGATTGATTAAATTTTTTGAGTATGCTCTTTAATTGTTACTAAGTGGTATAACTTGAATAGTTGAGTGACATTGTATCTTGATGTCTTTTCTAGTTCTAGTATACAAATATATAATGTCTACATGCATGATAGTGATTAGGAATTTAGGACGGTGGTTATAAGAATCTTGGAATAAGAATAATTAAATGTTCACTTTACCTTAATATTCATCTTACTTTTGGGTTTCATGTTGTAGTTAGCTTATTTCCATTTGCTAACTTATTTTGGATTTCAAACTTGGAATTTAGAACTTGGAAAATATTTTTCATATGTTTTGATATATATTTTGGTATTTGGTTGCTAATTTAACATTTATTGAACTTTTTAAATACATTGGGTCAAAACTTAAATATATTTATAGACTTAGCGAATATATGACATGCAAATTACATCTTCTAATGCAATTTTTAGTTTTTTTGTGGATGAATTTATAGTTTACGCGATTATTCATGATACAAAGTCATTATCAATGTGTTTTTTGCTTTAAATCTAAAAATATGTAGGATCTTACGATTCACGATCCGATCTTACGATTTACGATCCCACCTACCTTCAACGATCCTACGTAGGATCTCGATTATAACAACCTTGGCTATTAAGAGGTACTATCCATTACTGTGACTTTTAAGAATGTTATTCTCCATTGTAAGTAGTATGTTTATGAACAACCGAAGTGCGTTCTGGTTGTGTGTGGTGTGTGTAGGGTCATACTATTTGGTGGATTCAGACTTTTAATTGGCACTAAGTTTCTCCTTTCTCACAAGTCAACTAGGTACCATGCTCAAAAGCTCTGCTTAAGCAATAGATGGCCAACATCGAAGAAAAAGTTATACAACTATAGACACTCGTTCTTGCGGACGGTTATTAAGAAATCTTTTGGAATATTAAAGGCTTGTTTACCCATTTTGAATTTAATGCAAATTCAAGCAAATTAGGTAGCGTTACATCATTGTTGTGTACTGTGCTCTACAAAATTTCATACGCATTCACAATCAGAATGATGAATTGTTTGGCACAATAGGGGACCGTTACGTCATTGTTGTGTGTTGTTTGGCCGGTTTGATCGGTTCATCTGGCCGGTTTGCGGACGGTAATCAGGTTTGGTTATGCTTAAAAATCGAAAATGTAAGAAAAATCGGATTTAACTGGAAATGGTAAAATCAGTTTTGCAAAATTGATGAAAGAGATTTGAAATAGAGCTTTATTTTGCAAAAAAAATCTTATTTTTTCTTAGATTTTCTGGTCTAAGTGGGTAAGGACAAATTTTTTGCTAAAAAAATCTTTTTTCTCAGATTTGCTTGGCTTGAGAGAGTGAGAAAATTACTGAATGCTCATGCTTGGTGTTGAAACTTGAAACCACAACTCTTTGGTGAGACAGTGAATGAGAGGATCTGATGGAGATCTAACTTCCACAGAGAGAGAGAGAGATAGAGAGAGAGAGAGAGAGAGAGAGAGAGATGGATGGATGGAGGTAATGGAGAAAAAACATTGAGAGGTTGGTGAAGTTGATTTCAAGCTCTGGAGTTAGGTTTACTGCTTCTGTGTCTCTGTGATATTCACTCCCTCTCTCTCTCTCTCTCTCTCGTTCTCTCTCTCTCTCACTTTGTATGAATGTGGGAAAAAGAAAGAAATGGAAGTGTGCTAAAGTGCGTGCTGTGTGACAATACAAATCCCCTTCCACTTTCCCAAACTGGACATTTCTTCGAAATTACCTCTCTTTGCCATTCTCCCATCCTTTTTCTTTCATTAAAGGAGGGTATACGTGTGTGGATGGGAGGAGATGGTGGGAAAGTGGATTGGTCATAATAATTGGTATGTCATTGAGTTGTCTAGTCACTTGACTTTGGGGTTTTTTTTTAATGTTTTTTTTAATAGGTAAATAGTTAAAGTTAGACTATTATTTATAAAAATAAATATATGAAACCTTAACAGTAGATTATTATTATTATTTTTTGGGTCAGTAGTTACTGACTAGAAAAAAAGGGTAGTATGCAAAAAAAGAAAAAAAATTCTATATTTTATATTTTCTTAAAATAAGTTATTAAAATTCAAAGTTTATATAAAAGTTATTTAAATTATGTTAATTATGACCTCATTGGTTCGACCTTGATTGGACCATAAAATCGGTAATCAGTCTCTTTTCTAGTTCTTTGTTCATTTTGGTTTTTAAAACTATGCAATGAATACATGGTATACCCACAACATGTGGTCACAAATATTGTCAATACTATGAGAAATATATTTAAAACTATGCAATGAATACATGGTATACCCACAACATGTGGTCACAAATATTGTCAATACTATGAGAAATATATTTGGACCATCAGACTTCAAAAAATATTGCCACTACTAGAATGAAATTTCACATGACTTAATTGCATGCTATGAATTGCACAAAGTAGTTCATTGTCCAACACCCAGTAAGATATATAGCAACACAAACCAGTGCATGTAATCAGTATAAAACATAACACACGTGACCGTAAATAAAATCATGGTAGACACAGCTGCGTATGGCCATGGCCTCCAAAAACAGTAAAGAATACAAAATAACCCATAACTACAGTCCAAGACAGAATTAAAGTCAGCCTATACTTGTAGACGTTGTCTTTAGCAATCTGAAATGCAAGCTTATAGTTTTCAGCCTTGCGCTATGCTATTTGTTCCAGCTCCCGTGCTTCTGCTTCCATTGCACGAGCCACATCCCTTTCATTTCTTGCAGCCGCTGCCTCATCCAACAGTCTCGTAAACCTTTCCCAAACAAGTGGTGCTGTTGCACGGCCACGTGGGCATGTATTCTTGTCCAACCATTTGAAAAACTTACATGCCTGATCGGAGTCCCGCATACAAAATTCAAGGCATATATATAATGGTCAGCAAAGATAGTAAGAAGATGACAAGGCAAATATGTAACAACACTAAATTGATTTAATACTAACCGACAACTAATGCTAACATCCATAAACCTCCTACCAAAATTACGGAGAGATAGGGAGGTCCTTAGCACACACTGATCCATATTGCACATATGCCCACTAGTAGTGGACTCGTAACTGGTGGCAGAAGATAGGCCTGTTCATTATTCTACTGGCACCGACTGAAACCGGTCTGATCGAACAGATCTGCCCCCCTCAGAGCTCTGCCGAAGGTTTTCGGCACGGTGGTCAGCAGCATCTCTTCAATACTGACATCGGACTGATGCGGCCATCGGCTCCGAGACGTGCACACCGCCGAGAATTGAACCGCACCAAGTATGTTTTATATATATAATTTTGTTTTTTTTTTAATATATGGTGCGCTGAGCAGAGAGCACGCCGTGCTCTCAGTTCCTCAGTTTAAACAGAGCACGACGTGCTTAGTTTCTCAGGCTCTCTCAGTTTCCTTTTTTTTTTGGGTATGAGGACTCTTTTAGTTTCTCACTTGCGTACGAAGTCAAAAAAAAAAAAAAACGTGAACATGCCTATCAATAAATAAAAAGTGTTAGCATGTGGTAGTTTGAATAGTTGTCTTCCCAAAAAAACAAAAAAAAAAAGTCTGAATAGTTGTCTTGCATTTAAAAAGAAAAAGAAAAATGATGCCGTTTGTAAGATTTTTTTTGACTAAGTTTTCTTGTCTAAGTTGTCTTGTTAAAGTTAGGGTGAAAGCTTTTTTTTTTCTTGGTTACTCTCAGCCACACACATACTTGGTACCCTGAGACTGAGTTGTCTAACTTGTCTCTTTCTCTCTTTTTTAGACTTTTACTCTCATACTCAACTCACTCAATCACTCAGCTCAGGTATCTACTCACCTTTATTTTCTTCCAAACCCTTATCCCGCCGAACAAAGTCTAGTGTTTCCCCCTCTCAATCTCAAAATGTCATTCTCCCACCTAACCATTTTTCTCCTCTTTTGCCACATAGTTTTTCTTCCAAACCCTATTCCCGCCGAACAAATAGTAAAGTTTCCCTCTCAATCTTAGATTCTCAGCTCCCACTTAACCATTTTTCTCTAATCTTTTGCCCTCAGTCAGTCTCCTTCTCATCTCTGTTCTCCACCGTGGCTCTGCCACTATGTAGTTCTGTCTTTGGTAACCGTAACTCCTAATTTTTTTTTTTGTTTTATTTTGAGTTTACTGAATGTTTCTTGTTGATTCTAATTTTTATTTTTTTGGGGTTATTTTCTTGTAATTTTAGGGGTAATTTAAGATATTCAGCTTCAGCCTAGTAAAGGACTAAATCTCAAAGGTTTAAAGAGTTCATGTTATTTTCTCATACTATTTATAATTTTTTTTTGTGTTCACTAATGTTTATTTTTTTTTTCTATGCTGTTAGATTTTGTTTTAAGGGTTATTTTCTCTTGTTATGGTTGAGACTTGATACTTTATAATTGTGTGTTTGATTTGGAATGTTGTGACAAGTTTAGATTTATTAATATGTGTTAATGTGTTTAATAAACACATTTAATTTGACAGGTTGAGATTTAAGTCATATTACAGTTGAGGCTTGATACTCTATAATTGTGTATTTTATTTGGAATGTTGTGAGTCTTGTGACAGGTTGAGATTTTGTGTTCTTGTGGTTGAAACTTGATAAAGAAAGGCTCAGTTAAAAATAAATCAGTTAAAAAGAAGTCAAAATGGGCTCAAAATGCTATTTTTTAAAGGCCCAAAAGCCCAAAACTTAGAATAGTAATTTTTAAAAGTCCAGCCCATATAACCAAACGAACCGCATTGAGCCGCTAAGATTAACCGCACCTTGTGTTGGTCGGTTATTACCTTCCAAAAGCGAGGTGCGGTCAAGCATAGGGTGAAATTGCACCCTATAGGTGTGGTGCAAAAAACTTCTCCAAAACCGACCAAACCGAACCGTGTACACCCCTAGCAGAAGACATTGTTTGTATTACCCCAACAGTAAATGGAAAGGTAGTTTAGAACCTATAATGACAAACCCCACGTAATGGATATTAATATATTACCAACAAGGCCTTATTTGAATACTTCCTTCATGCATTAGATATTCAGCATACACAAATGCAGATACATACATATATAGCAACAACTGCCCATACTACACCTCAGTTTCAAACCTCTTTAATCTCTCATTTAACAGTGATAAAAAATTATAATGTATAGAAATTTCTAGCCATGTTACACGTAATTGAAAAGAGAAGAAATCGGAAAAGTTGAAAACAAGAAAGAAAAGAAAAGTAGTGAACAACATAAATAGCACACATGCTGTAATTAGCTCAACAAGATAGGGTGAAGAAGCAGCCTGGGCAATAGTTGCATTGAATTCAATTGGGGAACCTAATACACTACACATAAGGAAATGTACGTAAAATTTACCATTTTCCTAAAAACAATTGAATTTGACCATGTTAGTTGCAGGGCAATACAACCACATTGTTGAATTCAGTTTAAAAGGTGTTGATGTCTAAAAAATTATGACACAAGGCCCAAAGAAATAGCACATTGGGCCAACCTATGGAAAGTAAAATTGAAAAAAAATGGTTGAGCTCACAAAAAGAAAAGGATGGTAGGCCCAATAGATTTGAGGCTCGAGATCCATGAAGGGGCCAGTTTTAGAATCCATGAAATAAAGGGAAGAAAGAAAAGTGCTCAGCTTGCCAAGGATCAGAGGACCAAAGAAAGTCCACTAGAAAGAACTGGGCCGGGATCTCGGAGATTGCCAAGGGCCCGGGATCCCTGGGACGTGCAGCACAGCTTAAGAGGGATTGAGATAGCTCAAAAGGGGAACCAAAAGGCACAAGAAACGAAGGACAATTACGTCATTCTCAAATACTTAGTGATGCAAGAGGACTTGGAGAGCAACAACTCATGAGCAAAAGGCTGGTATCTCGGGGAACCTGGAAAGAAGAACCATAAGGGGAAATAGCTGGGAAAACCTTCGACCTAGCAGGGAAGGATTCGGCTCACTGGGAAAAATGACAAAAGGAGGGGCGGCCAAAAGGCTAAGTCTGGAAAAAAGGAAGATAGAGAAGCCTTGGAGGAATAGAAATTGAAGGTCAGCTCTCCTGAATACACCTTAGAATGGAAGGTAAGCAAAGGGCATTTGCAGAAAAGGCACCAAAAGAAGAGAAATATGAGAAACAAGGAATGGGTCAGTCATCAAAGCTACAGGCACGCTACGGGCTTTGTTGCCCAGGAGAGTAAAGAGAGAGAACCAGTGGTTCCCCGGAGCTCTAAGGCGACGCTATAAAAGAAGGAAGCAGCAACAGTTAAAGGCATTATTCAATAATAGTGAAATCATAATAGAATTATTGAGAAATCTCTATCAAAACTCAAAAAACGTATTGAAAAGAGAAGAAATATTGTCCGGTGTACCAAGGCAGCCACTATAGAACATGCTCGGATCCATAGGAGCTCAAACTTTGCAAGTTTTGGAGGCTGAGAGGGCCATCAAAGTCTGTAATTTTTGAGTTCATTTGGACCTTGTATCACGTCTTAGTGAGCATATTGTAATCCATAATTAAGAGAACTGATGGAGTATTTCTTTATTGATTTGAGGACCTCTAACAATTATTTTTGTGTGTTTCTTTATTACATTGCCTTCCTTTGCTATTTTCTTATTGTTCAATACATAAATTCTCGCTTGCTAGTGTATACGTATTGTAGGAATTTTGCCCGGTGCATCACTTGTTTTGTAAACAGCCCATTTAGCTGCGGTAAACCAAGCCCAGTCCTTTCAAACTACAACAAGAGGGTCGGGGTCCTTACTTAAGCTCGGACCTGGACACCGTACAAAAAACAGACCCTCACAAAAGGCAAACAGGATTTGACTATAGCAACAATTACATAGCTTGTCTAAATACATGGATATGGCCATCAAGGAATACTCCATCTAGCATGGGGCCTTCATAGAGAAGCACGACCATTACCAAGAATTGATGGCATGGGATCATTTTTAAAATACTATTTGACTGCCAATTTGCCATATATGACTATCACCTTTCAATAATGGTTCACACTTTTTTCTTATGGCCCCATACAAAATGATAGATTCAGATCGGGAGATTATCCATAATATATTTATTAATGCGGAACACAGAGGAAAGCTATATTCTATAGAACATTCAAATAAACCTTGAATTTATATATAAAAGGTGGAATGCTTCATTGGATGTAAAACAATAAACCTTGGATATTGTAAGGGCAGGGCTCCACTGCTCCTTCAAAATTTCAAGACAAATGCTCCCATTGCTATTGATATTGGGGTGAAAGACCTTCGTCCTGAATGCAACCTGTACAAACGATCCAAAGAAGATAAAAAGCTGAAAGTTAGAAAAGTATGGAACAGATATGGCATAGCCAAAGTGTCATTCCAAATTTCCAAGCTAATATAAACCAAATAACCAAATAAATAAACAACAGAAATACTTTAGCAATGAATTAAAAAGATCTCAAATTTCTGTCTTCTGATTCAATTTGCTGAAAGGGGATGCTGGTTTTAAGAGGCATACTTTACTTTTCACATAAAAGGAGAGCAAAATCCTCAATGATGTCATATCAGTCTATTCCATGATCAACCAAAACTTGATGCTATCTCCATTACCTAGAATTATATAATCATCCTCATCCCACACCGCCACCCCACTTTTTTTTTTTCTTTTTCCTCCGCAAATTGAGAAAAGGGGTGAAAGGAAGGGTGACATCATTGTAGGTTTATCCAATAAAATGGACAAGAAATAATGAAACTATTCCTTTATTCTTTTAATTTTTTATAAAGCCCATAATAATTTCTTTATAAACATTACAATTTCAATTTTTAAAAACAAATGGTGCCTACAAGGTATTGCTCCATACGAATTTAACCGAACATTATGTAACCTGCTAATCCAGTTTGTTTCCGTTTGTTTTCATCTTGCTTCTTGCTATTTCATGATCTCTACTTGAAAATGTCTCCTTTCAAAAAGTCAGCAGTGAAAGGAAGTAGCAACAAAGGGAAGGAACTTGACCTTACTAGTTTCTCCCCTAAGTCAAAGAAAACTCAATCTTCAGCTGGAGTTTTCAATGACACCCGATTCAGATCCTATACTGCATTTCAAGCGTATTCAAGCTACTTCAAAAATGCCCCCATGGTAATTGAACGGGTTGTTGAGCAAGCTACTCTTCTTAATACAAACATTCCTATATGACTCGCTTCTAAGGATTTGAACTACCTTCTATCGAATCTTGATGATCCTTATGAAGAGCTTGTGAAAGAGTTTTATGCAAATGCTCTCTTTGATGGGGAAGAGCTACGATGTTGGGTGAGAGGAAAGGACTTTACTATAACATCTTCATATCTTGCTCTCATTCTGAACATCAATCGACCAATGTTTACAAAACCACCATCGTATGATGAGATGGAACCGGATCTTAAAATTTTTCGTGACGCTTTCGGAGAAAATTTGATGTGTCTTCAAATGGGAAATCAATTGGTCTGTCATTTTTATCTCCCGAGTTGAGGTTTCTCATAACAATAATGTTTTATAATCTCTATCCTCTCTTGAGCATCGGATATTTGAATCTTGGTCAAACTCTATTTCTTCATGACTTGATTACCGATGAAGAAATTGATGTATGCTCTCATATCTTTTACATTTTGGTCAAAACTACTGAGAGGACGGCCTCTTGGAATTGTCTTCCATTTTGTTACCTCATCACAAAGATATTGAAGCTAAAAGGAGTACCCATAATGGAAGATGAGTTTCCTCAATCAAAGCAAAGACCAATCCACGTTAGCACTCTCAATGTTATAAAAGGCCATGTCCGAAAGAATGTCAAGCAAGAGAGTAATGCTCCTCAATGTGATACAAGCTATAGCTCACACTCCTATGAGGAAAAGTTGGACAACATCATGGCTTCCGTGTAAAACATTAGCACAAAATTGTTCGGCCTCACAACTATCATATACTCTCAGCACACTTGATTTGAGACAAAGTTTACCTCTCCAAACTCAATCGGATCATATCCAAAGGAAGCTAGAAAAAGATGATGACTAGCTATTCCATGAGAGAAAGGGGGAGATGGTGTTCATTATAAGGGGAGAGCTATGATAGGGGGAGAGAGCTAAATCAAAAGGGGTGCAAGCAATGCAAGAGCAAGCAATCAAACAACGAGCTCTTCTAGTTTTTCTTTGTTGCTATTACTAGTCTATGTTCATATTTCATATTTTAAGCTTATGTTGTGTACTTGACTATGTTATGATACTTTTATGTACCCTTGCTTATGTAGCTTAGTACTTTTAGTTAATGTCTTGCATTTTCTTTAGTACATTTGTGTCCTTGTTGGATCTTGTATCCTTGATGCAATTTAAACCTAATGCTTCTTGCTTTAGTGTTCTTGCATCGGTTGAGTATTGGACATGCAAATGATACTTTGCATTGAGCTTATTTGCTTGCATGTCCAGATGTTCATTCACCATATGAATGTTCATTGTAGTCACTATTTATAGTGATTGTTCTTGTATGGTCAAGTTATACTTCATTATCATATTCATACTTGCTTGATCGTATTGTGCTTGCTCCATATGCATTCTAAGTTTTCCGCTTACAATGAACTTAATGAGTGCATTTTGTGATATTGTTTTCAGGAGACTTGTTTGTATAGTTCATGAGCTTCATAGATCTAGAATTAGGTGTGAGTGAGTTTTGGAAACTGTTCCTAACTCACATTTTTAAGTCTAGAAACTGTTTTAGAGTTCTATTACAGAATAGCCAAAGAGGGAGATTGTAAAGTTGAATTTATTCAATTATGTGTTGGCTTTATTTTGTTCCAAATTTGCTTGTAATTCAGCATTTAGAAACCCTGTATTTAGGTGAGAATAATGTAAGGGTTGTTTGTGAGAAAGTTTGAAGATTTGATTAAGAGTGTGCAACAAGAAGGTGACTCACAACTGACTTGCGAGTCGTGACTAGTCAAAATGAAGCACACGTGTGAAGCATGCAGGAAGATAAAGAGTCAGGCTAGCTGGATCACTACAGGACAAAAAGTACAGTCTGGCCTACTTTGGTAACTGGCGATTGGAACTCGCAACTCGTCCCAGTCGCGAGTGACTCGCCAGTGCACCATGTTTTGCTGAAAAGTGACTTTTCACATTCCATCTCATACCTTACTATAAATACCCTTATACCCACGAAATGTAGAGATTTTTTAGAGAGAACCCTAGAGAAAAATAAGATTGATTCATCCACAATCTTATACACTTGATTTTCCAAATTCCTCTACTCTCGCCATTTCCATTGTCAAACCCATTAGAGGATTATAAACCAAATCCTTACATCACCAAATTTAAAGTAGTGAGAAGGTTCTTAGTGTTTGGGAAGTAGTTCAAGAGAGAACCAATTCATATTAGTTGATACAATGGGCTAATTGCGGGATCCGGAAAGTTAGAGAAGACACGGTTCGGCATAACCTTGTTGGAGCAAGAAACTTGGAGGGCTTAGGTGCATTGAGTAGATTAGGCTTGGAGGGTCTATTGTTATTCATGTATCCCAACTAATTTTCTAGTGGATCATTTACTGCTTGGAGGGCGGCGGAGAGATTTTTCGCTGAGTTTTTCGGTTTCCTCTTTGATAACATGTGTCGGTGTTATCTTGTATTTGCATCTCTCTTTTTCTTACTCTTAGCTTTTAATTTCTGCTGGTTGTGATTAATTAATGGCTTACAGTAGTTTGCTAATTTAGGTATTGCTTATATTTTATATTCTGCACATCTATTATCTGAATATAAGCTTGTATTAGAAAATTTGTATTTGGGGGTCTAAACATTTATAAGTGTTTTATACACTTAGTGAGTTTTCACAATGCCTATATTGTGAAAATCCAAAAGAGGCAACATGACATTAGAGGCCGAGGAGGTAATGAAAGACCAATTAAATTGTTTAAATTTCTCTCCTTACTCATTTGTGCATGCACGTGTAAGTGTACGCGCGAGACTTTCAAATTTCTTTCTTTTTGTATCTGATCGTTGCTCTTTAAAAATTTTGGTTGTGCTAAAACTATATTCATTATTGCTGCATGATCTCATTTGCTGCATAATAGGAAAATGTTGATCTTCGAAGGATATGTTACAGGCCGAAACATTATTCACGATCCCTTTTTGGATATTCAAGCGAGTTTACCTTTGACTTCTAAAGAGTTAAATTCTCTTTTTGACTAGCATTCATCCTTAGAAATGATTTATTTATTTTTTTTGTTAGCTAAATGGAAGATCATTATTACTTATCGTGAAATGTGACGTTGGGATATGTTTGCTGTTTGCGCAAAAGGCAAAACTTATGATAACTTGTGATACTTTGAAATTCTTGGAAATTTTTGTATCTATGGATGTGATCCTTTGAAATTGTGGTACCCTCTCAAGTTTTTAAAAGTAGTGTTCTTTATTTTGTCAGTTAAAATATTCCCATGTCTAGACTAAAGTAGAAATATATATGGATACGGAATGAATACATGATATATCTCTTGCTGGACGTAGATTGGCTTGTGGGCATTATATTGTAGTTTCTATGTCTCTTCATCAAAGGCTTATTCAAGTTCTTCAACTTGTCCAAAGTCCTGTTGGACGTAGATTGGATTAGGCTATGGTCATACATTCACACATGAAATTAATTTTGTCACAATGGTAATTCACATCACAATGAGTAATAACTGCATGGTTTTTTCATGTTGAGCTATGAATTGCTTCAAAATTGATGTTAGGTTCAGCCAAATTCTGTAATAACCCTTTCTCAAAAAACTAAAAAAATCTATGATAACCAATTATTTATTTATTTGAGCAAATTTATTTGTTTATTTAAGATTTCATTTTTTTTTTAATCACTTTGGACATGTAGTAATAAGATCACACATACCACTGATTTTGTCACATTTATGGGTAGCTCACATCACTTTGAGTTATAATTCCATGACACTCTCCGGCCATAAAGTAACTTATAACCTATCCTTCATAAATTTTTTAATGAAAATCCATTAAATAATTCTTTTTGGTGAAAAACTTCCTTAATAAAGGATGCGCGTGGGTTGTTATATCTGCCCAAGAATTTTTTTTTTTTTGGAGAAATAATTACAACATGCTACCAACTCTGTAGTTCGAATCCTTTCCCCTTAGACCTCCAAGCACTTGGGAGGTATCAATTCAGCTACAAGACCAAAAAAATTTATGAGTTAAGTTCCAATTAGCTTAATTGGTAAATTTTTTTTTTTATGGTTGTATAAGAGAAACGAGGCCCATTAAAACTCTCTAAAAGAAAACATTAGAAATAAATTTTCTTTGATAATACTGTTCAATTATAAAGTCATCTTATTGTTGATGTAAAACAAAAAACTCAGATAATAGTTTAGGCAGCGCTAGACAATATGGTAGCACCCAAATTCCAAAGTTCCATTCCAATTTGTTAAGTTTGGGTCACAAGTATGCCAATTCCATTCCAATTTTATAGCAGAGAATGTTTGATAGTTTTTGTTAGAAAATAATATTTTTTATTTTGATTTTTATTTCGGAAAGGGACCACCAATCACATATATGAACTAGTTGCCCACTTTTAACTTTTGGATTTTTAGGAGATTTAGGAGGTGTTTGGTACTGTTGTTTAAATAACAGTTTTCAATGTTTAAACAACATTACACGTATTTCTGCACACTTTTTCATCCACATGTATTTCCACAAAACAACAAAATTACTAGAAATCTTTTACCAAACGGACCTTTAATTTTTAATTTTAGGGGTTCAAAAATGAAAATTTTGAACCAAATCTTTCATATAGTTTATATTGGCATATTTCATGTAATTTATGTAGTTATGTCCCTATCTATGGCAGTGGCCGGTACTTGGTAGGGATTTTACCAAAATTTAGGATCAACAATTAAAAAAAAAAAAAACTCAATTGACTTTATATATATATATATGTAAGTGCACAATTGCACCTGGCCCCAAGAACAGTTACGGGCTATATATATATATATATATATATATATATATATATATATATATATATATATGGGTTGGGTTCGAGTTACACTTTGTATAATTCTAAGCAACGTTACACCATCCAATAACTTGTTATTGAATTCATATTTTGAAAATCTCACCGTTGGATTACATGTTCTATATGTTTTTAACATGCATGCCATTTTTTATACCAGTCAAATATTATTTACTATACGATTTCTAAACTCATATTTTATGCAATATTTTAAACTACAAAAACTTGAATTTAAATGGTTGATTGATGACATGACTATTGATTATTGATTTTTGATTACCTTAAAATTTTGCAAACATGGAGAATATACAAAGATTATGTAATCCAACGGTTGATTTATTAAAATTTGCATCCAACGGTTCAAGTTACACTTGGTGTAAGTTGATATTAAACTTCAAAGTTTCAAAATCTTGATATTACACTTTGAGGTTTGGATCCTTTAGCAATTCACCCTCACGGTTAATTTATGCTGTTAAGTGACACTTCATCATGTTGAATTGTTCTATTTTTGCCAAATAAGTGTCTAAGGTTGTGTTTGGCTCCATGTAAATGAATTTTCAAGCGTAAAATAATTTTAGGGGAAAATATTTTATGAAAAGGAAAATATTTTCAGATGTTTGTTTTGGGTTCTAGGAAATACACTAGAAAAGTATTTTCAATGTTTGGTTGTGCATGTAAAATCATTTTTCCAGAAAATATTTTCCAGCGTTTGGTCCCCAATGTAAAATATTTCAGGAAAATGCCAAAATAATATATCTATAATATGATTGGGCATCTCAAAATACCTATACACATCATATATGCACATCCATTAATTCCAATCACAAAAATATGAACATTATACACATCCAAGTTTTACATAACAATGGCAAAGGTACCCACATGCCAAAATCATAACCCTAACACAACTTTCTTGGTCATTCACCCAAGTTTAGATGTGTCATTTTATTGAGCTCATCATCGGGTAAGACTTGAGATGCCACTGCATTAAGTATTCTTTCATTCAACTTTGCAATCTTCATTGCATAGTTCCGCCGCTCAATTGCAATATTTAATTGACATTTCAATAAATCGTATTTAATATCTCCTGTGCTGGAACTCTCTTCAGTTGAAGGAGTTGAAGGAGTACTAGATGAAGAACCTTGTTGCACATTCCCACCTTCAATTTGCATCCAGTTTACGCTTAAACGCCTTGTGGTTTGCCCCAGAATATTCATGGACTTGGGCACGGGCTTCTTCCCATGTGTCGTACACCCCAGGCACACAACCAACAAACACGACGTATGTCTTACCCTTTAGGTGGTCAATAGGATAAACAATTTAAAAACTCAATTTGGCGTTATGACATACATATTTTTAGCATACCAAATTATTTGACATACCATTCAATCAAATGTGTAAGGAAGAAGATGATATTTACCAAAACACAACTTGTAATACAAGACAGTGTAGACTCATTCAACATCATCTCGGCAAAGTATTGTAACAAGCCCAATTCAAGAACAATGTTAATATCAGTTTACCAAAATACACAGAAGCTGCCATATACCTTCACAAACACTATTGGAGATAACATTATGCACATATATTTTTTATTCATAAATAAAATCTATTTGGAGGCCTTTTTTGGTTGCTCGGCCACGTGTGTCCTTTGAAGGGGTGACCTTGCTAGGCCCGGGTTCTTTTTGGGGAGTTGCATCCCGGAACTCAACATTGGGCCACGTGGTCCAATGGCTACCAGTGTACCTTTTACTCCTACCAAACCATTAAAGCCAAAGTCTAAGAATCATGATAATGGTTGAATAAATATGTAACATGTGCTTGATATAATAGGTTTGATTAATAGTTGTAACAACGGTTGAGATAAAGTAGTATTTATTTAGAGGTAAAGTAGTCGTGTACTCAATAATGTAAATTTAAAGATAAGGGAGTAAAGTCACTTATCTTCGTATAGTTTATAGCCTAGATGTGTAGCAACAGTGAGCTGATAGGATTCTAGTAGACTGCAAGCGATAGAGGCTAGTTAAGCTTGCCCTTCCTTTGTATGATTTGTAGCCTAGTCATGTAGCATTAGTGAGCTGATAGGATTATAGCAGAATGCCAGCGGTAGAGGCTAGTTAAGCTTGACTCTCTTATCATGCAATTTAAATGAGTTTAAGCCTTGGTTAATGATTGTAATAATGGTTGGAATAAAGTAAAATATATTTAAATGTGAAGTATTCATGTGCTCAATAATATAAATTTAAAGATAAGGAAGTAAAGTCACTTATCTTTGTATGGTTTGTAGCCCAGCTGTACAGCTTTTGTGAGCTGATAATATCCCAGCAGAGTGGCTCAGCGGTAGAGAAGCAGTTTGCCATGACAACTTCAAGATTGAGGGGGAAACATGGGTGCAACTGGAGGGAGATAAAGTATGTCCAGCTGTGTGTAGGGGCTAATTAAGCTTTCTCCTCTTATCATGCACTTAAATGAGTTTTCCCCTTGACAATGCTATTTTAGTTGTTGTAAAGTTATGAATAGTGTTGCCTTCCATGAGAAGGGTTTTTGTATGGAGTATTTATGCCTTCTAAGAGAATGACTTTATGTAAGATGGATTTGTGTCTTCTATGAGAAGGGTTTTGATAAAAGATCTTGGTGCCTTCTAGGAGAAGGGCTTTAGCATTAAAAGTTTATGCCTTCCATAAGAAAGGCTTTTATAAGGGAGATAGAGAAGAGTATTGATATGTGTTTATGGGCAGCAAAACAATAGAACTTTAGAGTGAGAGAGTATGAGAGTAGAGTTTAAAAGACTGTAGTGTGTTATATGTAATGTTGTAGTAAATATGTATGAGATTGTGTAAGAGAAGTGAAGAAAGAGATGTTTTGTGGGATGTAGTGTTTGTAATATGTATGATATATGAAAGTATGAAAGATATGGCAGTTGAAGATAGTAAAAGTATGAGATTACAACCGTTGGAGAAGTTGAGAGATTGCTTTCCAAGAGGAAAGATTTTGTAGGAGAAGAGTACGGAGATATGTATAAGTCTTTGGAGATGGGAGCAGTAAGATAGGTCTATTTTCTAATTATGAAGAGTGAGAGAATCAGTATAAGAGAGGTAATAGGGCTGTAGTGTGTTTAGCAAAGCTGCTGAGATTTGCTGCTGGAATTTACTATTGGGATTTGCTGCTGGAGGGTGGATAAGGGCTTATGAAGGCATTTGTGAGCTAAGTGCTGAAGAGTTTAGTTCTTGATTTTGAAACTAAAAACTCAGAACTTCATTCAGAGCTTAGAGAGAGAGAATAGAGAGGTTTGTGAAAGAGTTCTCCTCCCTTTTTGTGTCCACCTTTGAGGTGTTGATGAGGCCATTTAAAGCTGAGTTTGAGGGGGTATTTTAGCAAATAATATCAGCCACAATCTGTCCCAAATAGCAATGAATCTTCAGAAAATCCATCTTAAGATTTGGGCATAAATGGTAAGTTTAGCTTGAAGATGTTCTAGCTTTTTCGGGTAAGAGCTGCTGGGGAAAAAGCAACAGAAAATGAATGTATTTCAACAAGAGAAAATATAGTTACAAAGTTGGTTTTGGTTTTAGCCAAATGTGGAAAAAAAAAGTAATGCCCAGGCTGCTGTACAACTGTCACATCTGTCCTAAAAAAGCTGTCCCAGTTGTCAGGTAAAGCTGTCCTAGCTATTAGGAGCAACTGTCCCAGCTGTCAGGAGCAGCTGTCACTTTGGGCAGAAGCAAAAGAGGTCAGCATGGTGATTGAAGAGTCTTGGAGATGTCATTTAGCATTTACTTTATGGTTTTAGCTGAAAATGGTAAGATCACTTTTAAAGGTATCATGCTATTTTAGGCATAGCAGCTGGCAGCTAGGATTTCAGCATTAAATGGGTGCTGATGTCACTCCTAGCCAGGTGTCAAGTGCTGAATAAACTGCTGGGGGTCTGCTGGAAATGTTTCCCTTTTTGGGTGTTTGTATTTTTGGTGCAAGGTTCCATTACAACACATTTCTAGCAAGTAATAGAAGCATTGGTTAAAAGGTAATGAAGGTTTAGAGATTTAGTTGAGGTCCTATTGTGTTGTAACTTAATCTTGGTGAGCAAGAAGAGTTTTTAATGTTTTACTCTAGCAGCTGGTAGAGAAATATATGGTCTGGTTGTGGCAGACAGCATCTGAGCATAAGAGATATAATGAATATTTTGTACAAAGTTACAGATAAAAGATAGCCAATCAGATTAGGCCATGTGTTTGAGTTGGATTTTAGCTGAAAGCAGTAATGAGATTATGTAGAATAATATAATGAAGTTTTTCAAATTTGTATAGCAACAACTAAGGATTAAATGAGTAGTTATATTCCCAGCAGCTAGATGGCTGGGGATATTAAGTATGTGTCATGTGATGAATATTAAGCTTTAGGAAAAGAGCAATGAGAAATGTTATCATTTTAAGTGCTACGTGATAAGAGATGCTTACTATATGTTACCTGCCACACACGGATTCGTCAGAGTTTAGGGAGTTGGAGAAGACATGCCAAGCAATATGCTTCTTTTATCAACTTTAAACTGCTGGAGCTTTACTGGACATACCTCTTGGCCCTCCAAACCACGACTCCAAAAGTTTCCTCGAAGAGACTTATGAGCTTGGATCATAAGCCGAAGATGAGATGACGTACCTCGGGTTTTGTTGTGATGTTGTGTAAATATGGGCTCTTGTTGAAGAAGCCGCTTGCCATGAGTGTAAAAAAGGTAATATGGGCCATGAGCTTTGATTCATTGCTTAAGCCCGATTCATATGTTGATGTTGATGATGTCGTGGGGTTATGATCCCAATTGATGAAGAGGAAATGCGGACCATGAACTCACCTCTTGAAGTAAGGATCTTGTGGGCCATGTGAGCCTAATCTGTGAGATATAAGCTTATTTTGGGCTTTATAGAGATTTATACAAAAAATCGATAATATTTTGATGTGGCATATGTTGCCAATGAAGTAGTGTCACGTGGGGCGAAAAAAGAGTCCTCAACAAAATCTATAAATACTTATAAATATATCTGAATAAAAAAATACAAATATTCATTTATATATATATTAATCAAAATACCTTTGGGTTTGGGATGGGTTTGAGGGATCAGAGAAGAAAAGCCTTTGGGTTTGAGGGATGTGTTTGAGCACGACAGAGGAGCTGAGGCGGGGCAATCAGGAGAAGAAAAACCAAGGAAGAGTGGAAGACAAGAAGATAGTACTTATCAGCATGTGGAGGGGATTGAACGGCGCGATCTGACTGGTGATAGGTTTGGGTGGATTAGAGACTGACCAACCTTGCCGCTACTCTCTCTCTCTTTCTCTGTTTTCAGTCTGTAAAATTTTGTTTGAAGGTAATTAGAAGGTGTAAAATATTTTACACTTGAAGGGCTCTTATTTTACGGTCAAAGGGTTTGATTTTCCCTTTGACCGAGTTTTACATGTGCTCCCAAACACACATGATGGTGTAAAATGTTTTCCAAATTTTATTTTCACCCAAAACAACATAGCCTAAACTACGTCATTTCAGCTATAACCAAGAGAAGAGCTGGCACAAATCAAAACTACATCGTTATAGCCTAAAGTTAAAGTACTAAGAGCATCTTTAGCAGTTTCTTCAAATTTTTGTACTGTTTAGTGAGTGAACAGTGACTTTTATCTTTTATCTACCCACTTTATAAAATACATCTTCCAACAGATTCTCTATCATTTTCTCTATCTCATTTAAATATTATTTCTTCATTCATTATTTATTCATTTTTTAACACACATATCCTTATACCCCATCCCCACTCCTTTCTTTGCCAATTTTATTTATTTAATTTTATTCTTTTGCTAATATACAGTCGCCCATCATACTTGATGAGCTACTGTTCATGAGCCAAAAAAAAAAAATCATGCTTTAGAGAATCCATTAGAGACCATTTTTTTGGTCACATTATCTATTATAGAGATTAATTTGCTTTTACCATTGGAGATTCTCTAACATCTAGCTTAAACCACACCGTGAGGACCTACCTCTAAAATCCAAAACACAACTCCTCTGCTCTGCAACTTCTACCGTGAGTTAGTCCGTCAAAGGCTTCTCTTCAGCTTGTTGAACCCCACGCGACCAGACCTCCCCTAACCACGAACCCAGCTCCTCCGCTCGTGTGAGCCCATCAGCCCAACTAGATCAGGTCCAATGTGGCGGCCACGGCCATAGCAACGGTTATTAGTTATCTTTGACTAGAAGGATTTATTTTATTTTATTTTATTTTTGAAGCCATATTTGTGAATTGATTGTTAAATTAGTTGCATTATATCAATTTATTATTTATGTATGTTACTTGGATGAATTTATCTAAGCCCTTTCTCATAAGTCAGGCAAGTCTCTTGGATTCTGAAGAGTCCATATTGTAGCTTTTAACTAGTCTTATTGTAGTAATTTTGACCTTTGGAGGATTGTATACCCTCCCTTAGCACCTTGTGTTGAACCAATTTCTTATTGTAGGCAATTTGTTTAGAATATTTCTGAACTCATGTGCATTGAAAATAAGAAACTTGATTTCTTCTATTTTGATGATATGTTTGTTCTTAGTAGTGTTTTTGTCCTATTTTCCCAGTTTGTCCTGTATATATCTGAACTCAAGTGTATTGAAAAGAAAAAAAAAATTGTTGTTTTTTTTCCTATTTTGAGTATAATGTTTGTCCTTAGCAGTGTTTTGATGATATTTTAATGGGATGTCAAAAATTCCTCTCAGGGCATGGATACTGTGGTGGACTGGGTACCTTTTGGTTGGCATGGAGTTTGAGACTAAGTAGCATGGATACTTCCACAATGTGGTTGATTTTGAAACTTAGTAGCATGGATAGTGAGGAATTTGGTTATGTGACTTATTAATGGCAATTTAATGCAATTTTGAACAATAGCCTTTGATTTTGATATGAAATTGTGCTTTCTGCTAGTAAGCGGGTTCAGGGGCTTCAGGCTATGAGTCTTGTTTGTAAGAACTTGATTTTTCTGACCATTAGGTGTCATCACTTGGAAGGGAACTAGTCATTTTGTGTATGGTATTCTTCGGTTAATCAAAATATTCAGTTATTGTACCCTCTAATTAATTTTTTTTAGAAAATGAAGATAGTGATTTGCTCTTAATCATTTGAAGGCACAACCCTATTTTCTAACTAGAGTCATTATGGAAAATCCAATAATAACAAGATGTTAATGCTTTGTAAGAATGATGCATTGATGCTATTAAGGATCCCATCATTGGCGGTCTGGGTTTTTCGAAAACATCCTGAGTACCCCTAATGAACTATAATAAAATGGAATGCTAGCACCAGTGCATCCCTCCTCCCACCCCCCAAAAAAAAAGGTTGATTTTTCCTCCATGTTAGAGCTTTGGAATTCACATGTTTTTGATGCTCTACTTGCAGCTCAGTGGAGGGACAAACTCAGTCAACCTTGGGCTAAAAGGAACTTAAATAACAGGTATGGAGCTCATTGTTACTCCTAATTCCCCCCCACCCCACACACCCCCAAATGTTAATGCAACTGACATATTTAAGTGACAAGTTTTTCATTTTCTTTTCAGCTCTTGTAAAATTTAAATTGTACATAAAAACATTTTTTGTATTCTACATTGGCTCTGATATGACACAAGCTTGTCCAAAGTTGCAAGGAGTGCATGTTGCTAATGCTGATAGAGTGTGTATTGATAATGCTGATAAGGGCGCAGAGATAAGTGATGGTTGATAAGGCTTGCCTGCTAAGGATAGAATCCTTGTTGGTTGCCCAGTTTTGGCCAGATTATCAAACTTGAATAATTGTTTGCTTATTCTAAAATTGCACTCAAGTGTAAATGAATTGATAGAGAAATTTGTATCAAAGCTAAGCAAATTATCTCTGGATTAGTAGGAAAGGCTAGCAAGTTGGAAGCTACAATTTTGCAGTTAGAGAAGGCTAATTAGTTTGGCAATGTGAAAGCAAAAGGCCAAGGAAAGAACTTGTATTTAGAATAGGTGAATTCTAGTTTAGTCATTATGAAAGATTGTAGTGATAATTGTTTTGAAAGAGTGGTTAGTTTCTTATCTTGTTTAATGTGATGACAATTGTAATGGCCGCTCATTTTATTATGTTGTAATGGAAATTGAAATGCATTTTTAGCAATGAAATTTCACACTTAATTTTGTCTCTTATTAAAATATTGTTTATTATAATTGAAATAGCCATCCATAAATGAAAATTGCAATTACATAACTGCAAATTGCAATTACATAAGACTTGTAGAGTGCAATTATGCATATTTGCAATTCTTTAAATCTTTACCAATTGAATTTGACTTTATCAGATACCATACACATAAACATCACGTAAAATAATTAAATTAGTAGACATTTCCTTAATATTTTTTTTTTGTTTGAGAATCAAGACTTCAAACTTTATTAAATAGTAGGCAAAACTGCATGATAAGTAGCAATGGTGTGCAATGGGACATCTTCCATCCACACTTGAAAACCAGTGACATGTCGTATATGTCGAGCTAGGTTGTGGGCTACACTATTTCCTTCTCTATGAACATGTGAAAACCTAATACAATGAAATAAATTTGCAAAACAATTAATATCTTGACTAAATAAAGCAAAGGATGCCAAAGAGTACGAGTTTGCATTCAAAGCGTTTATAACCGTCTCTGAATCTCCCTCTAGGATGACATTATTCAAGCTCAGATCAGCAGCAAACTGTAGAGCCTTTGATGTAGCCAAAGTTTCAAGCTCCACGAAAGTTAGGGGGAGAGGGATGATTTCAACCACGTGCCAAGCCCTTCCTTGGCAATCTCGAATAATCACTCCAATCCTTGCCTTATCTTCTTCTTGAAACAGTGCATCGATGTAATTTGTGCCTGAAACCTCTACAGTTACATCAATGGTCGATCTCCAGAACAACACTAATCCACCTCCCCTATTTGATCTTAGGGAAATGAATATATTCTCGCACCTTATCTTCCTCAACATATTTTTTTGCCTAGCTTCATCTACCCATGTTTCGGCTAAAAACACGACAGAGGGATCTTTTACCCGCACCAAATCTGCAAGCTCATTCTCTGTACATGGGTTCCCAAGCCCACGATAGTCCCACACAAGGCTACTCATGGCGATTGGCGGGGTTGACACACAGCCTCCACCATTGAAAAAGAGCTCCCATCATCCTTAGAAACCAGTCTGCGTTTGCCCGGTAACTTTAGATGATCCTCCCCACCTCTCTTGCCACATACTAATTTTGTTGCCCCATATTTTTTTACCACCCTTGCATATGCTTGATATTTTCTTCCTCCTTTGGTATAAGTTTTTTTAGGGGTGGCTATGTTAATTTTCTGTTGGAAAGATTGTGCATGCACATGGCCAGGCCCTTTAAGTGCCCATGTGCTTGTACCAACCCTACCTCATGTGCCCCACTCCCTTCCTTTGCTTCATCACATTGATTCTGAGTAATTTCCACATTGCTTGCCTCTTTTGCCTTTATTTCCCCATCCGTGCGTTTTCCAAACTTGATTAGGGCCTCATCAATTTCCCTTATTTGGATATCAAACAGCTCTAAAAACGAGATTGATTTGGGAAGTAATATCTTTGAGTTAATGTTTTCCTCACATGGAATCTGGTTCAAATTTGGTCCGGATTCATTTGAGGCTAACTTCCCGTTTGGAATAAAGGTAGCCTTTGTTTGTAAAGTCTTCCCGTTTGGAATAAATGTAGCCTCTGTTCGTAACGTTTTCCCCCTACACACAGTTTCTACATTTAATGGCTCTCTACATTTATTGCTTCCTTCCTCCACCGTTACCTCCATGTTGGACTAGATATTTTCCGGTGAACCTGTTCCTGAGCTGGCCACCACCGGAACTGAGCATGAACTTACTTCTTTTGCCCTTCTAAAACTGGATTTTCTGCCTTCATAGAAACCAGGAACGAAAATTACATCCTTTCCTGTAGCCGAATATGGTGCTGCTTTCAAACTGGAGTTGAATTGTTGTTGGTCAGGGGAGAGGGTGCCTTTGCTCTCTATCCACAATTTGCAATTCTTGTCACTATGGGTTAGTCGCCCACACCAGAAGCACAGGTTTGGTAATCTTTCATACTTAAACCAAATCCAATGTTTTGCTCCGTTTCCCATTGTTATTAGACGACCCCTACACACAAGAAGGGTGACATCTATCATCACACGAACTCTGATAAAGTGGCCACCTACATTATCAACCGCATCGATTGATTTTTGGACTTCCCCGACAGTTTCACAAAGGTTTTCAGCCACCTTCTTTATCATATACCAAACTAGAATTTCATGAACTTGCACCCAAAAGAGAGCTTTCGTAAAAGTCAAATCCCAAACTGGCACCTCTGTATTGTATCTTTGGACCATCACTAAGTGTTTATCAAAACTCCAAGGCTGGCTTTGTAATATTCGGTCAACGTCGCTTAAATTATCAAAAACAAAAAGAACCCTGTGGTCCTGATGGTTATGGATTTCAAAGCCATTGGTGGACCTCCACAGCTGCTTGAAGGTTCTTGCCATCGCTTCCATTTTAAGAAACCAGGAGTTAAGAATTGCGCTGCTATGATGAATTCACCTGATCGTTGATCCTTGTTCAAGACAAAGCCTGTTTTCTCCCTTTCAGAGAGGGAGAAGTTGCTCTATTGTTCTGCCAAATCCTCCATGTCTCACTAAAGCAAGTGAGAAAGATAGAAAAGTGTTTCCCTACACCCCCAAAAAGAAACCCAACTAACTCCCAAGATAAGCCTGTTATCCCAAGAGAAAACAAAACTCTCCTTCGAATGGAAGGGACAACAAATTCTACTGCCTAAGTGAAGAAGAGAGTACTCACTTACTTAGTGACAGAGAAACTTTAGAAATTTCACATTTCCTTAATATTTAGTTGTTCACATAAAGGTTTTGTAAACTATTGACTAACACAAAATAGGATACTTAATGTCTAGTATCACCATTATATAAGCATATGGAAAACTTTACAAAATAGTGACTAATAATTTTTGTCAAACCAAAGGTCCTACCTAAGACCAACACAAAATAGGCTACTTTTCTCCATTATCACCATCAAATGAGCTTATGGACAGCTTTACAAAATAGTAAGCACAAAAGGTTCTAACAAAGAAATGTCCTAACATATAAAAGGTCCTCAAACTAGTACTATTGTTGCCCCTCATCCTTTTCCTACTCCATTTCTAGCTCTTTCTTTTCCAACAGTTCCATTTCCTTTTCCATATCTACCAACTTCATTGCTACTAGTGACACTTGTTTGGGTTGAAACCTGGAATAATAGATACATTAGATCATATGGTAAGCATGTATGCACAACAAACTCAATGACCAACTACTAGCAATATGCAATTAACAAGCACAATGTGTAGTATATATATAATATGACAATTATTATAGTGGATTAACTTCCAACAACACTTAATGGGAGATGATCCTCTTCCACTCTTAAGCCCATAAACACATGATCGCTTCCTGTTCTCCTAACCTACAACAAGTTCAACAAGTTCAACAAGTTTGCAGTTAGTAACTACAATAGGTAAGTAGCACAATAAAAAACTTATTTAGCAATTAGCAAGTATTAATATTGTTGGAAAATCTGGTTTTGCATCTCATACAAAACACACAGTGGAAATAACAATCACGGATCTACTTCATTCATGAGAGATAACATGTAACCTTGAATTCTAGAACAAATAATAGAAAGCGTACCTTGATGCAGTGAAGTTCAAAATCAAGACTTGAGAATACCTTTAATCAACATCCCAATTCCACATGGTGCCTAAGAAGAGTGGTCTCTCAATCAGTTTTTATGTACGTTGATTCTCAAAGAAAAGTTCTTTATCAAAAGATGTTGTTCTTCTTCTTCTTATTGTAGAGAAAAACTATTTTCTTTTCTTTTCATCATATATACATTTTAACTACCTTGCTAATTACTTTATTTAATAACTCTTATTAATAAAAACTGACTATCTAATTGGGCTAGCCTTTTGAGCCTACCCAATTGGGTTTTAGTTTATAACTTGAGATGGGATCAAAAGGAACAAATAAGACTCTAGCTTCAATGGGCCATGGGCTTATCTGCCAACTATTGACAAATCCAAAGTTACTATTAATTATATTTAATACCACTATATAAATATAATTGCACTCTAGACTTTATTAATAAATTATATCCCAAGACTCTAATGATATCACCCCCATGAAATATCCATAGTGAATAAAGTCATAATGAAATGCCACTTTGTAAACAACTATTTTATTCTTGGGTACCCGGTTTAATCTTTTAGTTATTCATATTTATTGAAACCCGATTTAAATAAATATAAGTTTTAGTAACTCCTTACTAAAGTGGGCACCCTGAATAACTAGTTCCCATTAAACTTATCTCAATGAAATATTCCGTGTTTTTATAAAAAGAGATTATAGATTCCATCTTGAGAATATGTGTTCCCTTAACACTACGTGTGGTTACCCAATATACTGAGATTTTGACCGTCAATATTAGATCTCACTTCTGATATATCAAAGTAACTTACATTTCATGATCGCGTTCACTATCTTCTCAAGATTGAGAGTCTATGAAATTTTTTTTTATTTATACAAGATAGAATTTCTACTCTAGCCTAATCTAAGTGTATATGTGTGTAAAACTCCCTCCTGAAAACTTGAACCCCGGCCCTTACCCATCACACTCCACAAGCATTTATACCTGTGAAGTAACCATCGCACCAAGGGTGTGCAGTGGTAGAGTCTATGAAATTAGAAGTTGTAAGATTAGTCATTCATGTGGTAGTTTTTAACTGAATAATTAATCTCACAACGGTCCAGTTTAATATGTCTTAACACTTAAGACACATTAACTAGAAGTCTCCACTTCCATGATTAAGACAATCCATCTTAATTGATATGTTATAGTCTTCGCAGATGAAACGCCTAATTTTATCACCGACTATGAACTACGTTTTGAGTTTACAAGGAACTTGTAATTTATATTTTCTGTGACTAA
This sequence comes from Castanea sativa, assembly GCF_040712315.1. Lineage (NCBI taxonomy): Eukaryota > Viridiplantae > Streptophyta > Magnoliopsida > Fagales > Fagaceae > Castanea > Castanea sativa. Next base: position 47,558,679 of record NC_134017.1, on the reverse strand, counting down.
ATCACATACAATGCATCTCATAAACTATGATAATATCTCACTAGTTCATTTGCAAATAGTATATAATTAACAATTTAATTATTTATGACATGCTAAGAAATTGGATTTTAGAGCACAAACCCCAACAAATACATGGTTTTGGCTCCTTATTCGCTATTGCTCCTTGTCTTTGCTAAATCTAGCCCTCATTAGCATTATTAAATCTGGGGGGAGGGGAGGGGGTAATTTGCATCCTTTTTTGTTGTGACCCAATTGTCCACAATTGCTACATTTCTTCCTCTTGTTCTCCTTTAGTCTTCTAGGCTGTACTAGCATCTTTGGAGGCAGAATCTTATCACCTGCTGCATTTGGCCAAAAGTCCTCATCATTGGTAGGCTGGATGAGGTGTGAGTATATTCTAAGGTAAGTCTCAACCTTGTAATAGCTATGCACTTAGTTTTTTTACTTTTCTTTTTTGTAAGCAATTGCTGAAATCGCATGCTTGCAAGGGATGCCTGTCAAATCTCATTTGTAGCAAGCACATGTATGCTTCTCTAGATCAACTACAAACTGTTTTTCCTTACAATGCACTTCAAACTTCGATCCACTAGGCCATGTAGATGTGCAATCCCTAGTTGCTTCCTTGTTAACTTCTAATTTATCTTGAATCTTAGGACAAATTGGGCCAGAATTCTTCAACATTGTATTCCTATTTCTTGGGATCTTTTTCATAAAATACCTCATAATCATCTCACATATAGTCAATATGGACTTATCCATGTCATCAACAACCTTATAGTTAAATGACTCACAAAGATTGTTGAATAGCATGCCACACTTAGGCCATGTACTAAAAGCATGTCTACTCCAATGTGCATAGTCAATACCCATCAAATGCCCATAAGCATTAACATCTACCTTTCTCATCATCTCCATCTTTGCCTCAAACCCGAGTTTTGTGGTCTCTCTTGTTGTTGCTCACATTAAATCCTTCAATTGTTTGTCCTTGTCCTCCTTGAAGTTGGCATATAGATGCCTAACACAAACCTCGTATGTGCTTCAACTTTTGCAAGAGTAGGAAGTAAGCCCTATTTTCAAAACCAAACAAATTAATTGGTTAGTACGTAGATATTAAATCATTTGAACACTTAATAAAGTCTAATATTATACAACAAATATAATATTAAACTTACACAAATAATTACATACCTTCTTTTGATCAGAAATGAAGGTCCAGCCATGTTCCCTCACAAAACCAATATCAGCTAACAACAATTCCAAAAACCATGATCGATTGTCCTTGTTTTTGCCCTCAAAAACAGCAACTGCTATTGGGTACATCCCGTTTTTCCCATCAATTCCAACAACTTCTAGTAGTTTTCCCTTCAAAAACCCTCTTAAATGACAAGCATCAAGACTGAATTTGTCTACATTCCTCCATAAATCCAGTTCTACAAGCAGCTAGACATACATACATTCGTTTGAAGTGTAATGTGGGTGTGTGTAGATTAATTTTAGTTGTGGGGCCTAGATTTGAAGATTTCAGATCTTCATAATAATCTCTAGCTCTTTCAAATTGGTAGACAAACCTTCCTTTAAGCATCTCCAATGCAATCTGCTTAGACCTGAAGGCTCTTCATTGGCTATGTGCGGCAGTTTCAACCTCTGACACTGCTACTACTTAGCTGCTGAGGTTTTTTATTTTTTTTTTATTTTGTGTGAGTAAGAGCAAAATTATTTTTGTTTAGAATTTTTTAAAGGGCAGTATTGTTTATTTTGGATAAAATTGGTTAAATGAGCTTAAATTTTTTTTAGTTTTACTAATGGTAATGTTTACTATTGAGCTATTTTTTTGGGGTTTATATATATATTTTTAGTTTTTAGAACTATTTATTTTTTTATGCTCACTAAAATGAGGAAAAAGCTATAGTTACAAGTTTTTTTTTATTATAAATTACTAAAGTGTTAAATAGTTGCTGGTAAATAAAAAAAATGATGTAAGTAGTGCGCCTATATGCAACCAATAATAATTTGCTATCAAAACAATTTGTAAAAATGTTGTAAAAAAATTGAGTATAACATTACTCTTAAAAGAATCAATGATATTGTTTAAAGGAAACAAAAAATAATTGAATAAAGCAAAATTGCTTAAATTAATACACTTTTTTTAAAAAAATTCCATCCTTGCTCATAGGTTCGTCCATGGGAACTTGACCCACAATTCCACACCCATGGTAAGTTTGAGTTGTACCATAATGTTGCGCTATCGACAATACTCCTTTGTTAAGACTTTTTTTGGGATGTATTTTGGAGTTTAGGTTTGAATGTTCTTATACCACAGTATTATCTCCTTATTTTCTATAATGAAATTTCTCCTTGCCACTGCCCATAAAAATAAATAATTTGTCAAATCACATAAACTTTAGCATACTTTGTGTACTTGTTATTTGACTTTGTCTTTACTATTATAGAATTGAGTCTTGTGGTACTATTGAGTCCAAATCTTCTGTTTCACTTTTCTTGCTCCACTCTATACTCTACCAATAAAAACTTGCCACGTGTTCACCTAATTAATTAAATATTACTATTAATTAATAACAGTAGCATTAATAAGTCAATAATGATAGTATTTAATTAATTAGGTGAACAAGTGTTAAGTTTTTATTGGTGGAGTATAGAGTGGAGCAGGAAAAGTGAGACAGAAGATTTGGACTCGATACTATTTGCACAAGCCCAAATCACAATAGAATCCAACAAGCATTAACTTAATAGAAAATGTATAAATTTGTATATGATTATGATAAAGCGCAAAACTCATTTACATTTGAACTTAAACAGGAACAAATTAAACTGCTTGTTAGCGGGGTCCAGAAAGCTCCATGGCTTCAATGATAAATGAAGATTCTTCTTGAACATCACTGTAAATTCTGGAAAAACTACAAGCCCTTGCCTCACAAAGGTTGGTTCCACTTTGTGAATCCTCTGCCTGTCCTGACTCAACAAGGCCTTCCAAGACCTTCAAAACTTCGTACATCTTTGGCCGGAGGTTGGGATGTGATTGAGTACACTGCAGGGCTACCTCTACTGTTTTCTCCAACTGGAATGCATCAAAGCATCCCCTTAGATCCCTATCAACTAGCACCTCCAGCTTCTTCTCCTCAAACAAGGTTCTTACCTGCATTATTCAATTATTATTTACAAACTTATGATTGATGCCAAAACTGAGAATAATGAAAAGGCTGCTGAGGAATAAGCTCAAATACAAGACAAACATTTGTTACGTAGCTTTGATATTTTACAGCATGAATTAGAGAACAAAAGACACAGAGATGATAAATTATATCTGAAAGTGTATGAAGAAAGAATAAAAATCTTATACAAATTACGAAGTATGAAATAGGTGAAAGTAAAGTGCAGTATACCACTAGAAAAACCAAATTAGAATATGGTTGTAATAGTAAGGCAAGGACACCACTCCCATCCCTAATTCCATAGCTTGGGTTTCAATCATGTATATCAACTAATCACTTTCTTTATGTTTCCTTGATGTGGACTCAACATCGTGCACTCAATATAAAGCATGCGAGTGTCCCAGCATCGATAGGAAAAGCTTCACGGTTTCAGTATACATTGTCTCGCTATGCTCAAGTCTGAAGATGCATCATCCACTTTGCATTTAAAATAATATTAATAATCAGTTACCACTTAGCACACCATAATATACTATTAAAACACTCGCATCAATCACAATTCCATTAATTTACTGGAAACTAAACAATAACCATGGTATTCTCCTGGCATTCACTGTGTCACAGTATCATCATGAACTTATATCAATCTTGAACCATAAGACCGAAGAGAAACAAAGTCCAATGATTTCAATTTCATTATGAATTTTTTTTTCTTAAGTATTTCATTACGAATATAACAACAGATAGAAACCACTTACCCACTCAAGAATCATTCCCTTCTGAACCTGACCATTTCCAGCATCTAATGCCTTTTGCCCTGTTATGAGTTCCAAAAGTAGTATGCCAAATCCAAAAACATCAGTTTTTTCAGAAGATTGGCCTGTTGAAAGATACTCTGGGGCAATATGTCCTACAGTGCCACGTACTGCAGTAGTGACATGTGATTCCCTCCGATCTAACAGCTTAGCAAGACCAAAATCCCCAACAACAGCTTCAAAACTTTCGTCAAGCAAAATGTTTGCAGCTTTGACATCCCTGTGAATTATTTTTGGATTACACTGGTCATGCAAGTACAGAAGTCCACGGGCAGCCCCAATGGCAATCCGCATTCTTCTGTTCCAATCCAAAGAGGGCTTCTCTCGACAAGTTTCTGCTAATAAGAAGAATGCAATTTAGGAATTAACAAAGGAGTAAGAAAAAGGCTGCACTTGGGTGTAGCTCTAATTGAAAATAATAAATTTAAGTAATTAAATATCGATCCATGAAGAAATATTTTTAAATGACCAGTTATTAAATTATTCAAGTTTCAAAAATGTGATGCCACCAGGAAACTTAAGGGTGTCATATTGAGCAAGCACAAGGGCAGTACCACATTATACTATGTGATCTTTAAAATTTTCTATACCCTATATTAAAATTAAAATTTGGTCCCCATTATGAATGTGAATGAATTTTATATCTTCATCAAGCAAAACTCTAATGGAAGATGCTTTTTTTTTTTGGTGAATTCTTTTACATGCTCATAGAATTCAGAAAGATGTTAAATTATCTTATATAATTATACTATAAATATCTATATTAGATTTGATAACTTTCATATAAAATATACTTATGAGTTATGACTTTCTTTACAATTTAACAATTGAGACATCTCTCTCTCTCTCTCTCTCTCAATTTAAAAACATGTACATGTACCCCCTATATACACACACATATAATACTCTTTTCTCTTTTTTGGATGCACACATACTTTCATCTTTCTAGGAACAAGCTGATTGATTCAAGGAATGAAGGCGGAACACAAAGATTCGGTTTCTGACCAAAAGTGTCAGAAGGAACTTGGAACTAGTAAATAAGTGCCAAGCAACCCTTTCCTCTCTAATAACCATATGCTCCAACCAGCCTTATCCTCCTTTCCTTGCTTCCATATTCACACAGAACCTTTGTGGTAATTCAAGACAAGTATTGACAACCCTAGATTCAAGTCAGGGGATTAGCTTGGGGTGAACCCGTGTAATCAAATCAACTTGTCCAAGTAGTTAGAAGTTAATTAGTAGAGGATAAGATAGAATAGTTATTTACATTCCATAGCATGCTAATTACATTTAACACATTTATTAATAATATAAACACGTGCTAGAATTATTAGTTGCACAAGAGGAATAATAGAACCAATAAGAGAAGACCATGTGGGCCAGTCGAATTAGTTCTATGGTTCGATAAATAATTACACTTCCAATTCATTAATGAAATTGCCAATTTGTGTTGCTTAGACTTGATTGTCCTGCATTAGAGGAAGAGACTCCCTTGAAGAGGTCTCAAAAGAGGGAGAAAATGACTCTCAAGAAGCAGTCAAAACTCATTCCATCTCTCAACCCGTTCATATATTCAAACCCTTAACTCCAACAACCATCAATCTTCCACTTTCCATTCCAAACCCCAATTGCATTACCATCAATCCCTAAGCCATTTTCCTTTCAAGAATCCATCCTAAATCACATCCACACTTGCTGCCTTAGCTGTGGCCAACCCTCCCATGATCTAAATTCCTTATCCAAGCCCTCCAAACTGTTAACCACTCACGCCCACACTTCCGCATTCAACCATAAAATTTAATATATATATATATATATATATATATATATATAAAAAAAAAAAAAAAAAAACCAATATCCATGAATCCATGAAAACCTAATCTCTCATTGCTTCCCATTCAATATTCTACTTGAATTCCCTTAAAACACACAAACCATTATTGTATTTCTAACAAATTTCCCTCCCTCCTCGCACCTATACACATGTAATACACACGCATATAGTTTGACTTGAGTTGTGTGACAATACTATACCCCTCCCAGCCAAAGGCAAAAATTTCTAGTCTTGCCCATGATTAAGCATTGACTTATACTGTAAAACTCATATTTAAAAGGACTTATAAATAAAATCAAAAAAGATATCTAACACAAAGACCAATAAAATCAAAAAAGATATCTAACACAAAGACCTAGTTGAAGGATTTAAATCAATATCTTACAAAAAATATCATAATCATTTTCTGAAACTATTGCTGAAAATGAAAATAGATTCTCATGCTCCATTTGTTTTGATGGAAAATTATTTTTTTGGAAAATGACTCGCTTTGTAGAAAGATTTTTTTAGAAAATTGACTCATTTCTTGCGTTTGAATCTTAAAAATGAACTAGAAAATATGTTATTTGGTTCACATGGATAATCATTAATATTTTTAGAAATTAAAAATAATTATATGAACCAAAACATACACCCACAACATTATTATGTAGAACAACTAAAAATTCAATGTAAAAATTAATCAAAATTTTCAAATACAGAGAGAGAGAGAGAGAGAGGGTAAGGGACAAGCAACAATGGTACAAACCTCTCAAACGATCAGCAACACTCCCATTTGGCATATAAGGATAAACAAGCAATCTTTCATCGGATGTCATGCAAAATCCATACAAACGTAAGAGGTTCCGATGCAAAGCCAAGCCAATCATTTCAACTTCAGTTTGAAACTGCACTTCTCCTGTGTAACTTGGATCTTTCAGCCTCTTAACCGCGACCACTGTCCTATTTGGAAGGCATCCTTTATAAACCACTCCATATCCACCTTGCCCTAGGATGTTTTTGGGACTAAAATTTCCAGTGGCATTTTGCAATTCACGAAATGAAAACCTCTTGAGATGACCAATATCAAATTCATAATCTTGCTGCACTGAAAATATGCATTTTTTAACACATTTGAATCTTTAGAAATTCTCCAGATCCCTATCATCTACGTGTTTCATAGAAAAAAGAGTAGTTTAGTACCATAAGATGAAGAGAGTAGCCGAGATCTGTACCAATGCACCCAACAAACAAGCAGCATCACAGAAACCACAAATGTGCAACTTATGCCAATGGCAACAGAAAGCACCCACTGATGATGACCACTGACTTTCTGAGTTGACCTTGTATCTGTAATTACGCCATCTTGCATATTCATTCAAGTATATTTAGGCACTCATTAGCAAAGTATATTTTACAGGTTATATCTATATTACCATTTATTGGTTTTGAAGCACCCATGCAAATTTGTGCTGATGTAGAAGCGCAAAGAAAGTTATTCCCTGTAATACTACAATGAAAACATGAAGCTGTCAATTAGCTGAAATAACATATTGGGAAGGATTTTAAATAATTCAGCTGTTGAAGTGTGTCAACAAAAATTGAAGAACGCAGGCAAATGGAATATTGCAAATTAATATCAACTACTGAACATAACATCACTGGTAGCTGACTTTTCCTAATCTATATGAAATTGTATTTATTAAATACAAACTAATGACTCACATTCAAAAAGAGCAAATGCAGTATGTCTTTGTTTTACCACATTTTGGGATACATACATAATTCCTCTTAAGGATAACACTTGTGTATGAAGAAAAGTCGTATTGTTCTTCTAGTATCTTTGTTTTGTTCTTTCTGCCTTTCTAGTAAAATTCCACAACATCCAACGCAAACTCCCCAAATGAAGATTCATCAGATAGGATTGTTTACATATCAGAAACTAATTATAATTCGGTAAAAAAAAATCCGAAGCCATAGGAGGACCTAAAAGAAATAGAATAAAATAGCAAGAGCTGGATACTTGCGCTAGAGCATCCAATGCAAAAGCTTAAGCAACTAGATAGGATGGCCTATCTAATGATCAAGTGGGAATTTTAGCATATTGATCACCATTGAATGCTCCACTTGACATAAAATGATGAACTATAATCAGTTAAAACTATGGACTGGAAATAAAAATCAGGTTTTATTATTATAAAATAACATTTCTTTTCACTAAAGGCCTCACCTGTAGCCTTGTGCTAGTATTTTCGGAGTGGGACCACTGAAATTGTTGTACGATAAATCCCTATGCAATACAGTTATACAAAATTAAAATTATTCAAAACATGTTGAAAGAGAAAACACAGTTGAAATCTGATGAAACACATACAAGAATGAAAGACCAGAGAGGTTAGCAACAAGCTTAGGAATCTGTCCAGATAAATTGTTTTTACTGAGCCGCCTGAAAAACTTGCATGGCAAAGGTTTAGAGAACAAATAGTTAGAGCAAACAAAATGCTAAAGCCATAGTAATTGTAGTGCACAATTTATCATTCAATTCATACTCACAAGTAGTTTAGATGAGTTAGAAACCCCAAAGAACTTGGAATTTCTCCAACAAACTGGTTTTGTGAGAGGTCAAGCATTTGAAGCTCTGAGAGCTTTCCTATCTCAGCTGGTATAGGGCCAGATAACCGATTGTTCTGCAACAACCTGCAACAATAGAAATGGAAAATATTTATTGGTAAATGTTAAATTCAAATAATCTTTTCTGCAGTGGCACAAAAAAAGACATAAGACATCTCATAACTTATACGCCAAAATATTTCCTTTTATCAAGCAACTAGACAGACAAGAACACTTAGTATTTCATACCCCCTTGCAATGAATTCTGATCAAGCTCATCTGTCCTAGCACAGTGCTTCCTACAAAATCTAGGTCTGCTAACACACTTTTAAGTATGACATCACGTATACAGTGCACTGCACCAAAATCAATTTAAAACATGACATAATATGGGCATGAACCATGCATTGCCAGTTATTACCTTTGATTACTTTAATTTTTAACACAAAAATCTCCACACACACGCACAAAAAGACAGAAAGAATTGTCTAAAAGTAAGCATTATTGAAGCTCCTAAATTAGCCATATTGAAAAACATTACAGCTACAACTAAGCCTTAGTCCCAAAATTTTGGGGTTGGCTATAAATCCTCAACAGACTAGTTAGGATTAACCACATGTATTAGTTTCTATTCTATCCAAAATCATACTTTTTGTTACTTTCTTAATTTACTTCTTTTTTTTTTTACTACCATTAATGTTTTTTCTGTCTCCCCTGCCTTTTTTGGTTCCCTCCACTTGAATCAACTCACTCTTTTTAATGCATTAATCACCTTCCTCTAAACATGAGCAGAACATACCATTTCAAGCGATTCTCTCTCATCATTTCATTATCAGGTGGAATAGAAATAGAGCACTAACTACTTAAGCTTAAAATATGAGTAGCAATTAATTACTTATTGAAGTATGACTAAATGGGCAAAAGAAATAGAAATAGACAAATGGAGTTGCCATGAAGTCCAGCAGAAATGGAAAGAGAGAAGTCTCACATTGTCCGAAGGTGACTCAAATTGGCAATACTTGGTGAAAGAGTTCCTGATAAGCCCACGCTGGCCATTTCACTACCAACATCAATGGGAAACAAGTAACATTAGAGATACATTTCAGATTTCATTAACCAATAACAACCCACTACTACTACAAAGAAAGCAATGCCCCCAAACGAACATAAAAGAAAAGCAAAAAGCCCCAATAACCAATCTTTCTTTCAAATCCTCTTTGTTAGGTTAGCTAACTAAGAAAGCAAAAAGGGTTTTTTTTTTTTTCTTCAATTTCTGAGTTCCCAAATGTGAAAAAAGGAGCAAATGATTACAATGGGGGAGAGACTCACAGGGAAACAACGAAACCTTCAGCAGAGCAAGCGACCATGTTCCAGGTACAAGGGTCAACGGAATTAATATCCCACCCATTCATCACATTCGACTCGTCCTTTAGCTTAATCTTCACCGCCATCAAAGCAGTCACTGCTTCACCCAAAAAACAAAAAACACAGAATTAGTCAGAGATTCAGTCAAAAGAAAAAAAATAGAAGAAGAACACAACAAAGCAAAAAGACATGGGTTTTGTGTCTTTTGAAGAAGACCCCACTTGGCACATACCCTCATAGTTAACACCCTTTGGAGAAAGAAGATTGTCAGAGGCAGCAACCATTGGCGACCACAAGAAGAAACAAAACCCAAAAAAACCCAACTTTGCACAGTCCATACTAAAAAGGGGAAAAAAAAAAGCAAGAACCAGACAAGTTTGGAAGTCTTTAGTGGGTTTTTTTAAGCACTCAGGTTGGTTCAGAATGATGTACTAGTATGTTAATGTAATTAGCTTGAACAAAAAGTCATACACAATTGATTGAAACATGAACTCTTGCCTAGGGAAGCTAAAAAAAATGAGATTTATAGTATAATTATTATACTCTAAAACTAAGTAGTAGCATTAGAAAATGGAAGTGAAGGTGGCGCTGTGCGTGAAACCAGGAGAGAGAAGCTCGAGATTTGGGAAGTGGACACGAGTTGTCGGCTGGTTTTTCAGTTAAATTTTTCAAACACACTGTACAGAGTGTGTGTTTGTATAGGGTTGTGTTGTGTACTTGTGTTTGTGTTTGTGTTTTGTTTCGTTTGAGATGTATGTACATGATGGGCTTGTTGGGACCGCTCGATTTTTATGATTTGGTTTCGGAATTGTTAATCGACGGTGAGTATTTTTTATTTTTTATTTTTGGGGGGGTGGGGACATACACTGACAGAGTATAGAGGTTTTGAAAATCCAAGTGCTAGCTATTGGCGCGAATACCTATGTTGCCGCCTTGCCGGTTTTTTGGACTTTCAACACGACGTCGTTTTCGTCCTTTCTTTGTTTTCTTTTTTCTTTTTCTTTTTTTGCTTACAAATTTCAATTATTCTTCAAATTTTAAGACCTAAAATCCTTAATTCTTGACATGTTTGAACAATAATTATCCGCTAGTATAAAAAATATATGTATTTTCTCTTTAATAGTATAAAAACACTTATTTGTATAGTATTTGAAGGTAATAAAAAAAAAATCTTCTCATATTTGAATTTTAACAGATGGTATGTAAAAATCCCAAAAAAAATTATTTATTTTAATGTTTATTTATGAACAATTAAGAGCTAGCAATAAAATAACACCTTTGAAAAGGTCATTTGTAATGTGATAAATATTTTAAAATGTTGTCAGTGTAGGTCAGTAGGTGCTAGTTGTTAGATGCATAAACGCATTTATTTCTCTCATTTTCTAGTGTAATTATGCAAAAATCAAACTTTGTGTAAGTATCTCATATAAGAAAAAACACATTTCATTGCAGTAGATTCTTCAATACGTGACTTATAAGTCAAACAAAAACAACACATCATTAAATATTACCATTATTAACTTATTAATGCTATCGTTATTAATTAATAATAGTATTTAATTAATTAGGTAAACACGTGGCAAGTTTTTATTGATGGGATATAGAGTAGAGCAGGAAAAGTGAGACAGAAGGTTTGGACTCGCTAGTTAAACTGATCTGTTTTGCCTTCAGTAGAACACCCCATCTCAAAACAAAAACAAAAAACAAAAAAAAACTGAGGCAGTACTTAAATGAAAATATATTGACAATAAAGTGTTTGGCATGAGCTTATAAGCTCGTGCTTTTATCTTTTAATTTTTATGCACAGCTTTTTAAAATCTCATTTCTTTTTCACATTTTCTTACATTTTAAAAAAAAATTCAAGGTATAAGCATAGTTTAGCACACTGAAAGTTTAGACTAAAACTTGTACATAAACTCACAATTAAAATAAACTAACAATTTAAGCTAAACCAAACCAAACAAACATATACTAAATTCATTGGCTTAGCTTAAAAAAAAAGTTTGGATAAAAATAAAACCTAAAATAGTAATAACAAAAAAAAAAAAAACTAACGAATCATGCAATCATCACTCTATAAATCTCCTTCCCCTACCAACCCCTCTCTCAACTAGATTTATTTAAGAATTTGGCAATTTTGTCCTTTTTTTCTTAGTAGCAAACAGTCCCTAAATGCTTTTTTTTTTTCCCATAAGAAAATTTACTTGACCGTTTGCCAAGTGATAACTAACTTGTTAACAATGCTACACGTAGAGCATGGAAATGTGATCCACCCCATGGATAAATTATATCATGAAGCAAAATGAAAATTGAGATATACGGTCCAGAACCATGTACCATAATATTAACAAAAAGTTGGCCACCCTTGATAATCCAGAACCATATTTAGTTTGTCATGTAACATAATATTAACTAAAACCAAAAGCAGGACACCACTCATCATACATAACACTAACTAATTATAAATATATGAAAAAGTGAACTTTAAAGACTGATTTTGGTTGAGTACAGGTTTGTGGAAATTCATTAACAGATTTGAGCTTTTGCATGTTTGTCAGATGCCAATGCAACCACCTCCAAGTGCGTGAGTCATGGCTTCAATTTCGTCGTTGTCCTCCAAATTAAGCTGCACATTCAAATCAAAAGCTTATAATTAGAATGGCCAATTTTAACATACTCAAGTAACCTTAATTAAAAACAATAGCAAGTCAGTGTGAGATAGTTTACAATAGTGCAGACATACATAAGCAAATAACACACATTTGCATGACATAATGTGAGTTAACAGAGTTTGTAGCAATAGATATGTTACTTAATATGCTTTATGGGTCACAGAATTAGTAATTTATTTAAAATGAATCATTTCTTAATGTCTATGTCAAACACATAGAAAGAGATATAAAGCCATTTACAGTATGGTCATTATGAAAGTGCAAAACAAAGCAAATACAAATTTCTTGAAAAAATATGAAAGAAACTTACTCTAGCTGGTGTGTGGCTCCCGAGAATGCGTTGGCCGTCATGGAAGAATTGGATGGTCCTATATTCCAATTGGCGCTTGTCACAATAGGCAGTGAAGAGCTTGATGAACTTTGTGTCAGACCTCATCTTAAAGTACAGATCTCGCCTATCCTACAGTAAGTAATAAAGAAATGACGGTAAAATGAAAGCACAAAGCTGCATTGGATTTGTTGTTGTAAAAATTGTACGATATGGCATATGACAATAAAAGAAAATGATAAAATTTAGGAATTTAAGGACATATTGATCTAAGAAAATTTTGTTCAGTTGAATCAAAACGTTGGAATCCAATTCAAGTACTGAATCATATTGAACCAAAATGCATTGTGTAAACTCTTTATCATGAATGACTTATTGCTCTATTTTTGGTTCAATGGACCACAAACACCTTAATCACTAGTTCTGCTCTCAATGAGTCTACCCTTAGGTATGTTTGGGATGGAAGGAGTTTTTCTTTTGAGTGGATGGGGGGGGGGGGGGAGAGATCAAGAGCAAGAGCAAGTTAAGCATTCCTATGAATAATAGCAAACAAACCAAATCATGCGAGTGCAGAACTGTAAAAACTCTCCAAACTCTTGCGAAACAGACCTGACAGAGAAGAAAATTAAAAAGGGAAGCGGGACAAGATCTAATTTATCATACCTATTACATCTACAATGGATATAGAGTGTCACTAAAGTGGCCTTTTGATCATTTCCTGCCATATAGTCAAATAGAATTTTTAAACTCAAGCCTTAGTAAATTTGGACTTTGGAGGAAAACTGTCTATTGCAAATGGGCCTGATTTTATTCCAAATGAGCCTGATTCAAAGGAGTAGAATCACCAATGGCCCCCAAAGCAAAATCTCTTAACTCTATACCCTCTTTGGTAATTTCATTCTCTTCCTTTCGCTCAAAATCCCTCTCGGGAAATCTAAAACCAAAAATCCCCCATTTCTCGCCAAATCCCCGAACACACCCCACAAAACCCCCAACTCCAAAAGTCAAATCCACAAATTCCCACCCACCTACCCAGCCAAGCCAAACCCATTTCCAAAGCCGCCATGAAAGTCCGGTCAGTGAAGCTCAGGGAGGCCCACAAGGCCTCCTCCTCCAGCAATGGCCGTGGCGGCGGCTCCTTCTGCTCCGTGGTGTGGGACCAGCAAGCACATCACCTCGTCACTGCCTCCGCTTCCGATCCTTCTATCTCCATCCACGACCCTCTTCTTCCGTCAAGCGCTCCCAGGATCCTCCGCCACCACCGCGACGGCGTCACCGCCATCGCCATTAGCCCCAACTCCACTTGCCTCGCTTCCGGATCCATCGATCACTCCGTCAAGCTCTACAAGTTTCCAGGTATTACAATCTCTGTTTCTCCATTTCTTTCGTTGAGTATGAAGTTTGTGGAATTTTGATGCTGGGATTTAAAAAAAAAAAAAAGGAAAATTGGGTTATTAATTTCTGGGTGTCATTTATCGATTCAGTTGTTAGATTCGCATGGTCATTATTTTGTGCTCTGTTGGGATTCTTTAAAGGATCAAGCTTGATGTGTGAAACGTTTTAAATTTGGTTGGAATGCTGGTTTGCTTGTATTTGGCGACGACCGACGAGCGATCTCCGACGGCGATGAGGGCGAGCGACGACGATCTGGACTATCGATCTCCGACGACGATCTGGACTGGATCAGATCTCCGGCGGCGTTGCTCTTGCTCTGAGGGACTGAGGCGTAACGGCGTTGCTGTCTTTAGGTAATAGGTTTGCTTTAGGTTAGGCCTTTAGAAGTTTAGTGATTTCTTTTTCTTTGATAAAACCTTTAGTGATGGTCCTGATGGATAGATTTAGAAGTGATTTGCTCTGTTACCTGTATTGGGTTTTTTTTTGTGAGAAGTCACTCCTCCATAACAAAAATATTCCCACTACTCAACCTTTCAGCGAAAGCAAATTCTAGATCTAGCATGGCTCCTACACTAGGTAGCATTTAACATTCTCCTTTTACAATACGGGTAAGTGTCTTTTTTAAGATTTTTCATTGCTGTTATCTTTTAGGTTTTAAAATAGTAGAGATACAATTTTTTTTTTTTTTGGGATGAAAAAGAGATATACAACTTGATTAGTATCTCAATGCATTATTTCTAATACCTTTCAAAAATTAGTAAGGATTAGGATTTCTATGGTTTGATCTCAAAATCCCAAAATTTTCTAGGTAAATATAAATCAACCTTTCAAAAATTAGGAAGGATTAGGATTTCTATGAATTGATCTCAAAATCCCAAATTTTTGTAGGTATTAATTGGCTAGAGGTTTATGTGTAGATTATCATGTAAAAGTTTAATGAAACAAAAATTGGATATAAGGAGAACAGAGAGATTATAGAGAAATGGGTTCAATTATTTAATATTTTCTATTTGCCAAAATTGAGTTTCAAAACAGAAGTTTTGAGTTAAGAAAGAAGAAGAAGATATTTTGCTAATTTTGGCCCACTTAAGCCACGCAAAACACTTGGATAGTAACACATAACACCATTACAAGTTTATCGGCATCATTTATATAATTGTTTGCAAGTTTGGTAAGGAAGAGGGTCGTTTATGGAGGCGGGTAGTAGCTTCAAAATATGGGGAAGATTGGGGGGATGGACCTCAAAGCTGGGTAGGGGAGCTCATGGGTGTGGTTTGTGGAGAAGCATCCGCATGGGTTGGGAGGATTTCAGCAAAAATTGTCAGTTTGTGGTTGGGTTGGGGAATAGGGTGAGGTTTTGGCAGGATGGGTGGTATGGGGATCAACCTTTTCAATTGGCTTTTCCTAGGCTGTATGGCATTGCCATTGATAAGGAGGCTTCTGTTGAAGCTTCTTTGCATAGGCAGGGGGCGGAGGATAGAAGATTTTGGAATGTTCGGTTTAGTAGATTTTTTAATAATTGGGAGATGGATGAAGGGCTGCGGTTTCTTCGTATGTTAGGTGCTATAATCCCTCCTATGGATGCTGGATATCGGATGAGTTGGAAATTGAAGCCTAATGGGGCTTTTGACATCCGGTCGTACTATAACAAATTAAGAAATTCTCCTTCAACTATCTTTTCTTGGAAAGCTATTTGGAGAGGAAAGGCCCCTAGGCGAGTTTCTTTTTTTGTTTGGTGTGTAGCTTGGAATAAGATCCTAACGGGAGACAATCTGAGATTGAGGAGATTAGTTTTTGTGGATTGGTGCATTATGTGCCGTCATTGTGGAGAAACGGTAGATCACCTTCTTCTTCATTGTGAGGTGGCCTATCGGTTATGAAACTTTCTTTTTATAATTTTTGGCTTGGCTTGGGTTATGCCTAGTTCGATTCCAGACTTGCTTTTTGGATGGTGGAATTGGCTGGAGAAGCATTCGTCTCAGATCTGGAATTTAGTCCCGTTGTGCATCCTTTGGTGTATTTGGAAGGAGCGGAACCGGAGGACTTTTGAGGATTTGGATAGCTCTAGTGATCAGTTGCTTGCTTCTTTTTGTGGAACTCTTTTTGATTGGTCTCGGGCGTGGGGACTCACGTCTAGTGATTCACTCTCTTATTTTCTTTGTTCCCTTCTCCTATTGTAATTTCTTTGCTGTTTAGTTTTCTCTCTTGTTTCTCTTTGTTTTCTTTTTCTTGTATTTCTGGGTTGCTATGTGTTTTTCAGGCATAGAGCAACATTCGTATATATATCATTCTTACTTATAAAAAAAAAATATAATTGTTTGCAAGTATTCCCAAATGGGTTTAGTGTCAAACGATCAAAAATGAAATAAGAATACCCAGAAACTAATTTGAAGAAAACCAGAGTCATATAACTGAAAGCAAAGAAAGAAAAGAGTTAAGAGAGTTTAAGAAACATGGTAGACCATCCAGAAGCCAAAGCTGCTTCTGAATTTCCTGATTTTTTTTGTTTTTTGAAAGTTCTTTCCGGTTCGGTTTGAGTAGGTATTGGCAATCAGGTTTGAGTTGGCTTGTGGCCATCCCTACAACATTAGCGTTCAACAACACTAATGGCCATAACAGAAGCTATCATCCAAGACAAACTCTGGGGATACAGCAATCCCATCCTATTACTGCCGATAACAAGGCTTGAACAAATCATAAGTTCATGACGACAATGGCCTTTGGCAAGACTATCAATATGTGGTGCCACCCCTGGTTTTCAAGAAGGTTTACTAACTACCTAGGCAGGCTATATCAATATACACAACCAACTTATGGTCATGTGCTAGTTAAACTGATCTGTTTTGCTGGACACCCCATCCCAAAACGAAAAAAAAAAAAAAAAAATGAGGCAGTACCTAGATGAAAATATATTGACAAATAGAGTGTTTGGCCTGAGCTTATAAGCTCGTGCTTTAATCTTATAACTTTTATCTTTTAATTTTTATGTATAGCTTTTCAAAACCTCATTTTTTTTTCTGCATTTTCTTACATTTTCAAAAAAAATAAAAAAATATCAAGGTATAAGTATACTTTAGCGCACTGAAAGTTTAGACTGAAACCTGTACATAAACTCACAGTTAAAATAAACTAACAATTTAAGCTAAACCAAACCAAACAAACATATACTAAATTCATTGGCTTAGCTTAAAAAAAAAGTTTGGATAAAAATAAAACCTAAAAAAGTAATAACAAAAAAAAATATACATATATTTAACGAATCATGCAATCATCACTCTTTATAAATCCCCTTCCCCTACCAGCCCCTCCCTCAACTAGATTTATTTAAGAATTTGGCAATTTTGTCCTTTTTTTCTTAGTAGCAAACATTCCCTAAATGCTTTTTTTTTTCCCCATAAGAAAATTTACTTGATCGTTTGCCAAGTGATAATTGACTTTTTAGCAATGCTACACGTAGAGGATGGAAATGTGATCCACCCCCATGGATAAATTATATCATGAAGCAAAATGAAAATTGAGATATACGGTCCAGAATCATGTACCATAATATTAACCAAAAGTTGGCCACCCTTGATAATCTAGAACCATATTTAGTTTGTCATGTAACATAATATTAACTAAAACCAAAAGCAGGACACCACTCATCATACATAACACTAACTAATTATAAATATATGAAAAAGTGAACTTTAAAGACTGATTTTGGTTGAGTATAGGTTTGTCGAAATTTATTAACAGATTTGAGCTTTTGCATGTTTGTCAAATGCCACTGCAACCACCTCCAAGTGCGTGAGTCATGGCTTCAATTTCGTCGTTGTCCTCCAAATTAAGCTGCACATTCAAATCAATAACTTATAATTAGAATGACCAATTTTAACATGCTCAAGTAACCTTAATTAAAAACAATAGCAAGCCAGTGTGAGATAGTTTACAATAGTGCAGACATACATAAGCAAATAACACACATTTGCATGACATAATGCGAGTTAACAGAGTTTGTAGCAATAGATATGTTACCTAATATGCTTTATGGGTCATAGAATTAGTAATTTATTTAAAATGAATCAATTCTTAATGTTTATGTCAAACACAGAAAGAGATATAAAGCCATTTACAGTATGGTCATTATGAAAGTGCAAAACAAAGCAAAAACAAATTTCTTGAAAAAATATGAAAGAAACTTACTCTAGTTGGTGTGTGGCTCTTGAGAATGCGTTGGCCGTCATGGAAGAATTGGATGGTTCTATATTCTAATTGGCACTTGTCACAATAGGCAATGAAGAGCTTGATGAACTTTGTGTCAGACCTAATCTTAAAGTACAGATCTCACCCATCCTATAGTAAGTAAGAAGGAAATGATGGTAAAATGAAAGCACAAAGCTGCACTGGATTTGTTGTTGTAAAAATTGTACGATATGGAAGTAGTCTACCCTTAGGTATGTTTGGGATGGAAGGAGTTTTTCTTTTGGGGGGGGGGGAGAGCGCAAGAGCAAGCTAAGCATTCCTATGAATAATAGCAAACAAACCAAATCATGCGAGTTCAGAACTGTAAAAACTCTCCAAACTCTTGCGAAACAGACCTGACAGAGAAGGAAAATTTAAAAGGGAAGCGGGACAAGATCTAATTTATCATACCTATTACATCTATAATGGATATAGAGTGTCACTAAAGTGGCCTTTTGATCATTTCCTGCCATATAGTCAAATAGAATTTTTCCCATGAACTCAAGCCTTAGTGAGTCATTTTTGTCAAGATACTTTCCAATTTTCCTACCTCTCCTACAAACAACAAGCATAATATATGTATAATAACCAGAGCACAGGTTCATAACTATGCATTTCAAACTATTTTAAGCGCTATTGTGGCCACATTAACCTATCTCAATATGTACAATAACCACCAGGAGCCCCGTAACACAACGACATTGCCTGATCTCCTTAACGAAGAGTACCAAGGTTAGAGTCTCCCTCCTCACTTGTTGTAACAATTGAATTATCAAAAACAAAGAAAGACATTACAATAACGATTGCTCTGAACATTGCCCTGCCCAGTGTGGAGTTAACATTCCATGAACATAGAAACACACACACATACACATGCAAATGCAAGTACATCTTCTTCTCTCTCCGTTACTCCTCACTCCTCTCTACCAAAAGATTGAAAAAATCGAAAAAATTCACATTACCAAATACCCTTTTTTTTTTGCTGGGAATCGAGCAACTTAATACTAAACAAAAATACACAATAAACAATGATTATTAACATTATTACAAAACAAAGACCAGCAGACATTTTAACAATAAAATAATGGAAAGATTGAGAAAGCACAGATTTTTGGGAAAATGATTACCCAGAAACAAAGATTTATATATATACCTGACCCTTGACCTTGAGGTTGATACTGGGCACCTCGCTTGGTCTACTAGACTTACTCATTCTTTTCAGCAAGCTTAGCTACTTCAGAAAGAAATAATCTTTGTCAAAATTCTTAGAAACCCAAGTGTAGTGTTCTTGTCTCTGTGTTTATATACAAAGAGAGAGTAAATGGAAGGTAAGATTGGTGGGTGAGGTTTGGGTCTGTGGAGTGATGACAGGAAAAGAAGGGAGTAATGAAAAAGAAGCGGAAGAAGGAGCTGATGTGATCTGACTTGATTAAGACCAGTCATGACCTGTGGTCTGTGGTGAGATGACATTTTTCATTTGAAAGAAAGAAACAAGGTGCACACTGAGAATAGAAAAAGAATAATGTATGTGGGGGCAATGCATGTGATTTGTGAAGGAAGTGCAGATAAAAATTTGCCAAAAATGGCTGCTCTGTCTTCTTCAGTTTTTTTTGGCTCATTGCTTGATTCGTAAGAGAGAGAAAGAGTTAATTAAAATGGGTGACGTTGTTTGGATTTGATTTTTGATTTTGTGGTACCGAGTCTGAGAGAGATGTTGCTAGACTTGCTTTTGGCGTTTGGACTCTTTGGCAGCATCGTAACAGAGTTGTTTTCCAAAAGCAAAGCCCCAACCAAACCATCCACTTAGAAATCATTCAAAGAGCAGCTGAGCCTGCATTTTGTGCTCAAAGGAATTCTATAAAGAGACCTCGTGTTGAGAGCAGTATCCGGTGGGAAAGACCTTACAGAAGCCGGTTCAAACTAAACATTGATCTTCTCTTGGAAAACCAAGTGCAGCAGGAGGAGGGGTCATTCTTTGCTTTGATTCGGGAGCTTGGATACAAGCTTTCTCTAGAAACATAGGAAATTCCACTAGCTTCCTAGCTAAACTGTGGGAAATAGGGATGGGATAATCATGTGTTTAAATTTGACAGTTAGTAGAATTGGATGCACAAACTGTTGTTAAATTGATGAACAATGAAAACATCTCTAATGCTATTAATTCATCCCTTATGGCTGATTGTAGGCACCTAAATGCTCAAGTTCCTTAAATTAAGGTGGTGCACTGCTATAGGAAAGCGAACTTCTGTGTGGACGCTCTTAGTTTGTTTGAATGAAATCTCCTTTTTACCGCAAAATAAAGAAAAGAAAAAAAGAATATCTATTTAGATATGGACTCATTATTATTCACACATATTTCAACTCATTTTGAATACCCTTCTAGCACAACTAAAAGAATTGGAATAAAAGTCTTAAGTTTATGGTTTTCTTAAGGTAAACCAAGAACTCCACAAATTTCTTTCTAGTGATCAAAAGTTTAAATGTACTCTACAAATTTCTTTCCAATGATCAAAAAGTAAGATGAATTCTACAAATTTCTTTCCAATGATTGAAAGGCAAAAGGTAAAATGAACTAATCACTCTCTAAACATTACAAAAATTTAAAGAGATTAAGGGTTGTTAGGGATTTAATTCTATTCAATATTACTACAAGATCTTTGTAGCAAAATGATTTCTACAATGGTTCTAATGATTTTTTTCAATGGTTCTAAGTATGAACCTTTCACAACAGAAAACACTTCCAAAAAGCTTAGGACTCAGGAGGGTTTTGCCCAAAGTCAAACTTCTGTTTTTTTTTTTTTTTAAATTAAATAAATTTAAATAAAAAAAAGATGAAACAATGTTGTTTTGCTATGGATAACAGCCGCAACTAACATATTGTTAATGGATGACTTAATTGATAATAAATGAAAATAAAAAATCTCTCTCAGACTCAGTACCACAAAATCAAAAGTCTAGCAACATCTCTCTCAGACTCAGTACCACAAAATCAAAAATCAAATCCAAACAACGTCACCCATTTTAATTAACTCTTTCTCTCTCTTACGAATCAAGCAATGAGCCAAAAAAACTAAAGAAGACAGAGTAGCCATTTTTGGCAAATTTTTATCTGCACTTCCTTCACAAATCACATGCATTGCCCTCACATACATTATTCTTTTTCTATTCTCAGTGTGCACCTTGTTTCTTTCTTTCAAATGAAAAATGTCATCACACCACAGACCACAGGTCATGACTGGTCTTAATCAAGTCAGATCACATCAGCTCCTTCTTCCGCTTCTTTTTCATTACTCCCCTCTTTTCCTGTCATCACTCCACAGACCCAAACCTCACCCACCAATCTTACCTTCCATTTACTCTCTCTTTGTATATAAACACAGAGACAAGGACACTACACTTGGGTTTCTAAGAATTTTGACAAAGATTATTTCTTTCTGAAGTAGCTAAGCTTGCTGAAAAGAATGAGTAAGTCTAGTAGGCCAAGCGAGGTGCCCAGTATCAACCTCAAGGTCAAGGGTCAGGTATATATATAAATCTTTGTTTCTGGGTAATCATTTTCCCAAAAATCTGTGCTTTCTCAATCTTTCCATTATTTTATTGTTAAAATGTCTGCTGGTCTTTGTTTTGTAATAATGTTAATAATCATTATTTATTGTGTATTTTTGTTTAGTATTAAGTTGCTCGATTCCCAGCCAAAAAAAAGGGGTATTTGGTAATGTGGATTTTTCTGATTTTTTCAATTTTTTGGTAGATAGGAGTGAGGAGTAACGGAGAGAGATGAAGATGTACTTGCATTTGCATGTGTATGTGTGTGTGTTTCTATGTTCATGGAATGTTAACTCCACACTGCATTGTATCAAGGGGCAGGGCAATGTTCAGAGCAATCGTTATTGTAATGTCTTTCTTTGTTTTTGATAATTCAATTGTTACAACAAGTGAGGAGGGAGACTCTAACCTTGGTACTCTTCGTTAAGCAGATCAGGCAATGTCGCTGTGTTACGGGGCTCTTGGCGGTTATTGTACATATTGAGATAGGTTAATGTGGCCACAATAGCGCTTAAAATAGTTTGAAATGCATAGTTATGAACCTGTGCTCTGGTTATTGTACATATATTATGCTTGTTGTTTGTGGGAGAGGTAGGAAAATTGGAATGTATCTTGGCAAAAATGACTCACTAAGGCTTGAGTTCATGGGAAAAATTCTATTTGACTATATGGCAGGAAATGATCAAAAGGCCACTTTAGTGACACTCTATATCCATTGTAGATGTAATAGGTATGATAAATTAGATCTTGTCCCGCTTCCCTTTTTAATTTTCCTTCTCTGTCAGGTCTGTTTCGCAAGAGTTTGGAGAGTTTTTACAGTTCTGAACTCGCATGATTTGGTTTGTTTGCTATTATTCATAGGAATGCTTAGCTTGCTCTCTCTCTCTCTCTCTCTCTCTCCCACCCACCCAAAGGAAAAACTCCTTCCATCCCAAACATACCTAAGGGTAGACTCATTGAGAGCAGAACTAGTGATTAAGGTGTTTGTGGTCCATTGAACCAAAAATAGAGCAATAAGTCATTCATGATAAAGAGTTTACACAATGCATTTTGGTTCAATATGATTCAGTACTTGAATTGGATTCCAACGTTTTGATTCAACTGAACAAAATTTTCTTAGATCAATATGTCCTTAAATTCCTAAATTTTATCATTTTCTTTTATCGTCATATGCCATATCGTACAATTTTTACAACAACAAATCCAGTGCTGCTTTGTGCTTTCATTTTACCATCATTTCTTTCTTACTTACTGTAGGATGGGTGAGATCTGTACTTTAAGATTAGGTCTGACACAAAGTTCATCAAGCTCTTCATTGCCTACTGTGACAAGTGCCAATTGGAATATAGGACCAACCAATTCTTCCATGACGGCCAACGCATTCTCGGGAGCCACACACCAGCTAGAGTAAGTTTCTTTCATATTTTTTCAAGAAATTTGTTTTTGCTTTGTTTTGCACTTTCATAATGACCATACTGTAAATGGCTTTATATCTCTTTCTATGTGTTTGACATAAACATTAAGAATTGATTCATTTTAAATAAATTACTAATTCTATGACCCATAAAGCATATTAAGTAACATATGAATTGCTACAAACTCTCTTAACTCGCATTATGTCATGCAAATGTGTGTTATTTGCTTATGTATGTCTGCACTATTGTAAACTATCTCACACTGGCTTGCTATTGTTTTTAATTAAGGTTACTTGAGTATGTTAAAATTGGTCATTCTAATTATAAGTTATTGATTTGAATGTGCAGCTTAATTTGGAGGACAACGACGAAATTGAAGCCATGTCTCACGCACTTGGAGGTGGTTGCAGTGGCATCTGACAAACATGCAAAAGCTCAAATCTATTAACAAATTTCGACAAACCTGCACTCAACCAAAATCAGTCTTTAAAGTTCACTTTTTCATATATTTATAATTAGTTAGTGTTATGTATGATGAGTGGTGTCCTGCTTTTGGTTGTAGTTAATATTATGTTACATGACAAACTAAATATGGTTCTGGATTATCAAGGGTGGCCAACTTTTGGTTAATATTATGGTACATGGTTCCAGTGGCGGCTCCAGGAATTTTTTCTAGGGTGTTCTTAAAAATTTTTCTCAGAAAATTTTTTTTGAATGCGTGGTTTTCTTATCAAATATTTGTCCATAATTTTAGCAAAAGAATAAATAATAAACTATAAATTTATTTGAAATATTAATAAAATTATTAATTATTGTTGTTTATTTGTTTCATTAATTTGTTTGTTTTTTATAAATTATAATTTGTTATATTGTTGTTTCATTAATTATTAAATTATTAATTGTTGTTTAGTTTAACATAATTTAATTTGTTTATCTTTTATACTGTATTGGTTAATTATATTGCTTTAATTATTGTTGTTTAGCGTAACAATAAACTATATTGATTTAATTTATTTGTCATTAATTATACTACTTTAATTTATTATATTGTTTAGCCTCATATACATATTACACTAAAAGAGCCAGTCATTACACATCTTATGTGCAACACAATAATTAAAGCAGTGTAACTCAACCCCATGTGCCCATCTACCCCTACCCCACTCAAGAGACAAGCACATTGGTACAAGCCTCATGCCTAATGCCCCAATTATAATAACCAACTGTCAATCAGAAAATTTCACAATCACAAATTTACAATACACATTACACATATCTCACTAACACCAACACAAATTGACTATCACTAAGCGGGTAAGAATAAGATAAAACCAAATTTAAAAAGTAAATAAAAAAAAAGGCAAAAAACAAAATATTAATAAATCTACCAATCACTAACCTACCACTCAAAAGAGAGAGAGAGTTAGAATAAAAAGCTCATTCATTAATTTTATTTCATTAATTCATTTCATAGATTTCATTTCAGATAGCGAGAGAGAGAGAGAGTGACAGACTGCGAGAGAGTGAGAGAGAAAAAGAGAGGGAAATACCTTGAGATCCCGATCACCGATCATCGAGCACCGAGACCGGAGCAGCTCTGCGATCCCGATCTGCGATCTGCGATGAGTGATGAGGCGCGATCTCTGATGAGGCGGCGGAGGCGGATTTGCGATGAGCAACGCGCGATCTGCGATGAGGGCCATGAGGCGATGAGGGGCGATCTACGATGAGCAACGCGCGATCTGCGATGAGGTGTGATCCACGATGAGTGACGACGAAGACGAGCGTGCTACGGCGACGACGAGCGAGCTGCGGCGACGACGAGCGAGCTGGTACTTTGGTTTGCTCTGTATTGGGGTTTGGGGTTTGGTTTGCTCTGTCTGTTTGGGGTTTGGGGTTTGGTCTGTTTTGTCTGGGGTTTGGTTTGCTCTGCGAGACCGTGTGTTTTTTTTTTTTTTTTTTTTTGAGAATCTGTGGGCTTGCCGTGGGCTTGTTATGGGCTTGCCGTGGGCTTGCCTTGGGCTTGTTATGGGCTTGCCGTGGGCTTGCTGTGGGCTTGCTTCTGTCTCTGTTACAATTTTTTTTTTTTTTTTTTTTTTTAGATTTTAGTTCAAATTTTTTTTTGGCTTCTGATATAATTTATCCATGGGGGTGGATCACATTTCCATGCATTGCTAAAAAGTTATTTATCACTTGGCAGACGATCAAGTAAATTTTCTTATGGGAAAAAAAAAGCATTTAGGGAATGTTTGCTACTAAGACAAAAAGGACAAAATTGCCAAATTCTTAAATAAATCTAGTTGAGAGAGGGGCTGGTAGGGGAAGGAGATTTATAAAGAGTGATGATTGCATGATTCGTTAAATATATATATTTTTTTGTTATTACTTTTTTAGGTTTTATTTTTATCCAAACTTTTTTTTTAAGCTAAGCCAATGAATTTAGTATATGTTTGTTTGGTTTGGTTTAGCTTAAATTGTTAGTTTATTTTAACTGTGAGTTTATGTACAGGTTTCAGTCTAAACTTTCAGTGTGCTAAAGTATATTTATACCTTGATATTTTTTTTTTTTTTTGTTGAAAATGTAAGAAAATGCAGAAAAAAAAAATGAAGTTTTGAAAAGCTATACATAAAAATTAAAAGATAAAAGTTAAAAGATTAAAGCACGAGCTTATAAGCTCAGGCCAAACACTCTATTTGTCAATATATTTTCATCTAGGTACTGCCTCAGTTTTTTTTTTTTTAAACGTTTTGGGATGGGGTGTCCAGCAAAACAGATCAGTTTAACTAGCACATGACCATAAGTTGGTTGGGTATATTGATATAGCCTGCCTAGGTAGTTAGTAAACCTTCTTGAAAACTAGGAGTGGCACCACATATTGATAGTCTTGCCAAAGGCCATTGTCGTCATGAACTTATGATTTGTTCAAGCCTTGTTATCGGCAGTAATAGGATGGGATTGCTGTATCCCCAGAGTTTGTCTTGGATGATAGCTTCTGTTATGGCCATTAGTGTTGTTGAACGCTGATGTTGTAGGGATGGCCATAAGCCAACTCAAACCTGATTGCCAATACCTACTCAAACCGACCCGGAAAGAACTTTCAAAAAACAAAAAAAAATCAGGAAATTCAGAAGCAGCTTTGGCTTTTGGATGGTCTACCATGTTTCTTAAACTCTCTTAACTCTTTTCTTTCTTTGCTTTCAGTTATATGACTCTGGTTTTCTTCAAATCAGTTTCTGGGTATTCTTATTTCATTTTTGATCGTTTGACACTAAACCCATTTGGGAATACTTGCAAACAATTATATAAATGATGCCAATAAACTTGTAATGGTGTTATGTGTTACTATCCAAGTGTTTTGCGTGGCTTAAGTGGGCCAAAATGAGTATTTACCTTTAATTTGAAAATTATGTAGCAAAATATCTTCTTCTTTTTTAAACTATCTAACAAAATGCTTATGTTTTGAAACTCAATTTTGGCCAAAAAAAAATATTAAATAATTGAACTCATTTCTCTATAATCTCTATGTTCTCCTTATATCCAATTTTTGTTTCACTGAACTTTTACATGATAATCTACACATAAACCTCTAGCCAATTAATTGATTTATATTTACCTACAAAAATTTGGGATTTTGAGATCAATTCATAGAAATCCTAATCCTTCCTAATTTTTGAAAGGTTGATTTATATTTACCTAGAAAATTTTGGGATTTTGAGATCAAACCATAGAAATCCTAATCCTTCCTAATTTTTGAAAGGTATTAGAAATAATGCATTGAGATACTAATCAAGTTGTATATCTCTTTTTCATCCCAAAAAAAAAAATTGTATCTCTCTTCAATAACTATTTTAAAACCTAAAAGATAACAGCAAGGAAAAATCTTAAAAAAGACAAACTTACCCGTATTGTAAAAGGAGAATGTTAAATGCTACCTAGTGTAGCAGCTATGCTAGATCTAGAATTTGCTTTCGCGGAAAGGTTGAGTAGTGGGAATATTTTTGTTATGGAGGAGTGACTTCTCAAATTTAATTTAAATCATTTCCTCTAAAACTGTACCGCTAGTACTAATTTCTAATGAACTGTGATAGATTTTGATCCTAAGATTATATTATCTTCCTCCACTTTTTCCCTCTCTCACCTTCTTTCTGCCCATCTTCTTTATCTCATTTAATGTGTCTCAAGAACCAATCTTATATTTATGATTCCCTCCTCCCCCTCTTTTGTGGATTTATAGGGAATTAAAAGAACATCCGTAACCACCACCAATCAAGCTAAGCGACATGAATTTTGGGCTAGATCCTCACAAAATGAGCCCTTACATTTGTTTGAGTTAAAGATTCATATATATCAAATAGAGGAAAATGAGACATCTTTGCTAGCATTATCACCATCACCAAGAACACACTCTCTCTCTCTCTACATATATATTTTTCACTTCTCTTTGTATGATTTAAAGCTTAATTATTTTCATAAAAGAACACTTTTTTCTCATTATTTTTCTGTTTTTCCCGCTTACTACATTATTTTATTGCTAAAAGGAAAACCCATAATATATTGCTAAAAGGAAAACCCAACAGTAACAATCAACAAGTGATTCATTGGCATGAGCTTCAGAGTTCAGACTAGACTATCATGGAGAATCCGGATTCAATCACTGGCTCATTAGAATGCGATGCGTGTACCAACCAAAAAAAAGAGACCCAAATAGCCTGTGATTCCTAAGTTATCCTAACCACCATGTTTGGAAGGAATAAGGGACTAGGTTTTGAAAGGCAATAATAGATATATAGCATATGGTGATGCTCTCACGAAGAAAAAAATGTTAAACAATTCCTGGATTTAGACAACCATAACATTTACATTTCCTTCTTTATGTGCAATCATCTTTGTTCCAATGGAGTGTCATAACCAAAAAGTATATAAAGAAAAAAAAAAAAGATGTACATAACATTTACATTTTATTATTATTTTTTTTGAGAATCACATTTACATTTTATTTGAGCATATAGGAAGTGAGCAAAGTTGGTCTCAATTTGGAAGGAACAAGGGACCGGGTTTTTTGTCAAAGACAATAATAGCACATGGGATGCTCATGCTCTCCTGATCCTGAAGAAGATAAAAATGATTAAAATTTGTTGGATTTAGACAAGTATGATAGAGAGTGATGGTGTGAGTGAGTGACAACAAACT